>NW_027508734.1:18630000-18887500 GCF_051911475.1 Siphateles boraxobius
ATTTAGCTGACGCTTTTATCCAAAGCGACTTACAATTGTTAAATGTCAGAGGTCGCACGCCTCTGGAGCAACTAGGGATTAAGTGTCTTGCTCAGGGACACATTGGTGTCTCACAGTGGATTCGAACCCGAGTCTCTCACACCAAAGGCATGTGTCTTATCCACTGCGCCATCACCATCCCATTCTGAATATATTACCATACCATACAGTTATACATTTTTGTTTTACATATAATTTAATAGTAGTACTTTTTATGATTTGCTATATTTTTTATGAGTAATATTATAATGGTTAGAACTCATTTTGCATACACAACCCATCTTTGATTCAGGGTTAAACGTCAGGACGATCTCTAGGCAGGCCTTGACCAGTTGGTCTCATATCAGCTTAGTAACGGCCTCTGTTTCCTCAGATCTGCTCTGGAAGTCGATATGTAGAGACGAATGTGTTTCGCCATATTAGAGGGTGTTTTTGACACATTGAAGTTTTAGTGGCCTGGCTTGACACACATTGGCTGTGTCACTGTGTGGTAGGGAGTCTGACGCTGGCCTGTCTATGACAGCACTGTGTCAGCATCATATGAGCTTTCACAAACCAATCGATCAATCCCAGAGGCCCTTATCTCTGCACACACACTTTACTGGGACAAGAAGCAGGCTCCCAATGGTCATCAGTCATCATCCAGCATTGGTTCTTTTTAACAAAGCATCTTATCACATTGTTGTGTACTCTAAACAGTTAATGAAATGTCTTTCATTCTATTCTTAAAGGGACATTGTGTAGGAATTTCTCCCATCTAGCGGTGAAATTGTATTTTGCATTCAAACAAATTGTGCTCTCCAGCGACTCGCTTTTTCAAATGCGTGTTGCATCTACGGTAGCTGTTATGTACCAAAAAGCTATGACAGGATGTCTTCTAACAGCACTTCGTCGAGTTTTCCTTCGGCTGAACAGGTTTATTATTTCAAACAAACTGCAACTTGACACAACGAACAAGTGAATGTTACAGTATGAATAATAACAGTGCAATGCAGCCTTTAAAACTTGCCGGGGCAGTGACAAGCGCCTCTCACTGCTCTGCTCCTCCGTTTCTGCTGCTTTCAGCTACGTGATGCTGGCTCTGAACGAAAACGCGTTGTGGAAACGCGTTGGCCTAGTACTTTTTGACCCCCTCTGATATTATAGTTTTTCAAGATGGCAGAACTACATGGAAACCTCCATGGACTTACCCGTCACATGTATATAAAGATAATAAATTCTTCGTTTACGAAGATAAGTCAGATAATTGGCCGAGGTATTTGTACACCGTTGAGGACATATTTATGAATAAAAAAATTGATTTTAGATATTAAATTACCTAAAAAACTAGACATTGTCCCTTTAAAGGTACACAATGTACATTTTTGCCCTCTAGCGGTCAAACAAAATGGATGCGTTTGACTGTGTGGATGAATATGGTTCTTTCTCATTACTAAAAAAAGAGATTATCCTACTGCTCATAAAACATTTACTAAGCTTAAGAGATATAACCCGTTTAGATCTCTTTTTGCCAGCAGAGTCAGACTCTCCACTGTTCTGCTTTTTTTTTTAAACTGGTGATTCCCTTAATTTTCAAGATTGAGCATGCTCCATGTCAACCTTTCTCGCTACTAACCTATGCCACTCCCACACCATACATGTGTAAATGTAGCTGGAGGAACGTCTCCTGAAGGAGGGAACAGAGATGTAGTCAATGTGTCGACTGATTGGGATCACGCTTAGGGAGCCTGTCATCTTCGAGTACTGTTTAAACGAGCCAATGCACATTGGCATGCAAAATCTGCATCTTACACTCCGCCCCGCAGCGCGGGTATAAATACGGAAGTGGATGCACTTACAAGTTGTTTTCCACAGAGGAGCCGAGCGGAGCCCTGAGTCAGCGGTGGTCCAGCAATAGTGGCGACGGGATTACATCTCCGTTTCCTCCTTCAGGGAACGAGGTTTACATACGTAACTGAGACGTTCCCTTTCAGATGCTCACGTTCGACGTAGTCGACGTGTCGAATGATTGGGATCCCAATTAAAACGCCACTAGTCCTGCCACCTTCCATTGCCTAGACAAAAGTCTCCTGATCCCCTGCATTATTGAGGTGGAGATGGAACAGGTCTTAGGCCAGGGAAGTCACTGCTGTTCCACAAGACCCACTCAGTTAGACTTGGATAACACTGGGAAAGCGTGCCCTTTCGATGGGAGGAGGGGCGCTATGGAAGCCATGGACTGGGCAGATTACCGGGCAATACAACATGTCACTGGGGTGGCTCCAGTCTATAACAGGGGGGAGACTCAACCAGCCAGTGACGGGAGAGTGGGCTCTGCCCAGGGAAGACACTGGCTCGTCGTAGGGAGCTGTACCGTGGAAGAATACACATATGGTATTCGCCGTAGGGTTCACAACATATGGACCCAGCCTAACACAGGTTCCACCAGTGCATACGAGTGAAAGGTCTGACACTTCAAACCGGGATTACAGTGAATCTGGCTTAATGTGAAGGGAGCCCACAGGTAGCAGCGGTTCAACACATAGGCTAGTTCTCAAGCGAACGTGATAGGTGTTGCCCAGCCCCCAACTCAATTTAACATCTGTTCAGCGAGGCACTCTGTGTCAACGCCTACGAGGGAGCACTACTCTCACTTAGGAGGAGCTCACCACCCAGGTGGGCACGTGCATCTTGGGAAAACTTTCTCACCAAGATGAAGGCAACCACATGTAGTGGGCCAACCTCTGCTTGGAAACATCCTTCCCTTCTGCTGGTCTCCACAAGAGCTGGTCTGTGGTCCAGGCTTTGCATTCTGAGCATGTATAACCACAATGGAGCGGACGGACAGAGAAAAGCCAGGGCTGGGTCTGCCTCCTCCGGGGCAGTGCTTGGAGGCTCACCACCTGGTCCCATAGGAGAGGTAGGAACCTTGGGCACATATCTAGGCCAGGGTCTCAGATTTCATGAGAGTTGCCAGTAGGGCTGGACCCGAATATTTGAATATTCGAATATTCGTTCAGTGGGTTGGTATTCGATTTTCAATTTTTTTATTTGAATATTCGGGGGAATTATTATTTTTTTCCACACGTGGCATCCCCCTCGAAACGGTTCTCATGTGCGCTTGAAAATGTTAACACTATAAAATCTGCTGAAATACAATACTCTTTTTTTACCATTATCTTAGCTTGGCCGTTTTTATATGGACAGTTGAAGGAACCCAACCTTGTTATATAATATATTTGCTTATTCTTAGCCTACTAAAGTGTTCCCTGCACCTGGAGTATTCTCGGTCTAAAGCGCACAACTGCAGCTTGTTTTTTGGGTTAAGGTGCATTGCTTTGACATTGTGGAAAATAGAATGTGTAAAACAGAATAATAGAAACAAAATGTATTAGCCTTTTTAATCGTTATTTAGGGCTGTGCTGGTAAACTTGACAACGCACCACTGAGTAGCACTGGCGGTGGTCCGCAAAAACAATTTTATTTTGTATGTGAATGCTGTTTAACTGTTTTACATGAATATTATGACACGGGTGAAGCACAAATCATTGTTTACAAAATGAACAATAGGTTAACAGTTAAATGTTACATCGCAGCCATGGAAACATTTGGATTCATGACGAATGCGAGAGTTGTGCGTGAGCCCATAAAAATGTAAGCTTTGTCGGCTTTGTATTCTGGTTTGCGATCTGGTCTCCCGATTATTAGTATTTAACAATATTCAATTAGTTGTTCCACTGGACATGGAATCTCTTGTTTCTTTTCCCAAATCTTCACTCACGTCTCACCCATTTTTGCAGAGGATTATAAAAGTTTCTTCCTTTTGTTTGGCTTTTAATTAGGCCTATTATATTCTCATTCTTTACTGTGGTAGCCTAAAGTAGAAAAAAACGCTGTAGGACAAGTATCCTAACTGTAGTCAAGTCAAGTGTATATGGGTGAAGGAAGGAGAAGACAGGGTCGGCGATACTGGGACTCGTACGGACTTTATTCAGTCTAACTCAAAACAAAACTAAAGGCGCGCACACAGCGCATTCACCGTAGGTTCTCTACAGCACAGTACAACTTCATTCATAAAACTCTTTCCACGCTGACTCAGCTCTCGTCGCTTTCCCCAGCACTCTTTCCTCTCGAACGCCGCACGAGTCCCAGTCCTCTCTCTCCCGCTCTCTCCTTCCTGGCAGCTTATATGCGGTCTCCACGCCAATCACTGCAATCAGACACAGGTGTTCATCATCTGCACTTGACCCACTTACTCACCGCACAGCTCGCTGACTCGTCTCTCGCTACAGACTTCGCGTGACCACGCCCCCCCCCCCCGCCACATACCCCCACCGCCCGACTCAGTCCGGGGAGCCGTCCGGCCTGTAGCCCCCCCTCCTGGAGAGGAAGTCGGCCACAGCCATCTGTGCACCCGGCCTGTGGACCACCTGGAATTTAAAAGGCTGTAAAGCAAGATACCAACGGGTGATCCGCGCGTTGGTATCCTTCATGCGGTGGAGCCACTGCAGGGGAGCGTGGTCCGAACAGAGGGTGAACTCCCGCCCCAGGAGGTAGTAGCGGAGGGTGAGAACAGCCCACCGGATGGCTAAACACTCTTTCTCAATGGTGCTGTACATCATCTCTCTTAGAGAGCTTTTGACTGATGTACAGCACCGGCCGCTCTTCACCCTCCACCTCCTGGGACAGGACCGCGCCCAGCCCCCTGTCCGATGCGTCCGTCTGTAGGATGAAAGGGAGAGAAAAGTCAGGGGCATGTAAAAGCGGCCCACCACACAGAGCAGCCTTTATCCGGGTGAAAGCCTGCTGACACTGCTCCGTCCACTGGACCGTATCTGGTGCCTCCTTTTTAGTTAGATCAGTCAGCGGGCTAGCGAGGTCCGAATAATTAGGCACAAACCTTCTGTAATAACCCGCTAGCCCCAGGAACTGTCTAACCTCCTTTTTGGTCTTGGGTCTCGGACAGGTCGCAACAGCTGCCGTCTTATCAATTTGGGGACGCACCTGCCCGTGACCCAAGTGGAAGCCCAGATACCTTACTTCCACACGCCCAATCGCACACTTCTTCGGGTTGGCCGTGAGCCCCGCCCTTCCCAGCGTCTTCAGGACGGCACGCAGATGCTGCATATGACGCTGCCAATCGTTACTATAGATGATAATATCATCCAAGTAGGCAGCGGCATATGCAGCATGCGGCCGGAGAATTTTGTCCATCAGACGCTGAAAAGTCGCAGGAGCCCCGAACAAGCCGAAAGGAAGGGTGACAAATTGGTGTAACCCGAACGGCGTTGTGAAAGCTGATTTTTCTTTGGACACAGGCGACAAGGGGATCTGCCAATAGCCCTTTGTTAAGTCCAGTGTCGAATAAAAACGAGCAGTACCCAGCCGATCAAGCAATTCGTCAACCCTTGGCATTGGATAAGCATCAAACTTAGACACCGCGTTCACCTTTCTATAGTCTACACAGAACCGGACCGAGCCGTCGGTTTTAGGAACCAAAACTATCGGGCTCGCCCAGTCACTGCTGGACTCTTCTATTACCCCCATATCCAGCATAGCCTCTAATTCGTTCTGAACTACCTTTTTCTTGTGTTCAGGTAAACGATATGGGCGGCAGCGCACCACCACACCCGGTTCCGTCTCAATGTGGTGCTGAATGAGGTCTGTTCGGCCAGGCAGGGGCGAGAACACATCCGCAAATTCAGCTTGTAAATTTTTAATGTCAGTGAGCTGGGAGGGTGAGAGGTGATCTCCACCAAGAGCCAGTGCGAGAGATTGTGATTTTGTGGTCGCTTTTGGCCCGAGATCCTCCTCTCCGCTCACTACCGTCGCCAGCATCACTGACTCGGCCTCAACCCACTTTTTGAGAAGGTTGAGGTGATAAATTTGATGTGCTCCGCCCCTATCTGTTCGAACCACCTCATAATTGAGATCGCCAACTCGCCGTGTGACCTCAAATGGTCCTTGCCACTTGGCGAGTAATTTAGAGCTGGAGGTAGGGAGTAATACAAGTACTTTATCTCCCGGTGCAAATTGACGCAGTCTAGCCCCCCTGTTGTACAGCTGACTCTGTCTGCCTTGAGCCTGTAACACATTCTCCATTGATAGCCGCCCCAAAGTGTGGAGTTTTGTTCTCAGGTCCAAGACATACTGAATTTCGTTTTTACTAGCGGTCGGTCCGTCCTCCCAAGTTTCTCTAAGAACGTCCAACACCCCGCGGGGCTGACACCCATAGAGAAGCTCGAAGGGGGAAAACCCCGTGGAGGCTTGGGGGACCTCGCGTACAGCAAACAAGAGGGGTTCTAGCCACTTATCCCAATTTTTGGCGTCTTCGTGAACGAACTTCCGAATCATGGACTTCAACGTGCGATTAAATCGTTCCACTAGCCCGTCGGTCTGTGGGTGGTAGACGCTAGTGCGAATCGATTTAACGCCCAATAATTCGTAAAGCTCGCGAATAGTTCGTGACATAAACGCCGTGCCCTGATCGGTGAGAATCTCCTTAGGGATTCCCACCCGGGAGATTAACGAGAAGAGCGCGCTTGCAACACTTTTGGCAGAAATGTTACGGAGCAGGACTGCTTCGGGGTACCGCGTTGTGTAATCCACCAGGACTAACGCAAAGCGGTGCCCCCGTGCTGACCGTTCTAATGGCCCGACGAGGTCCATACCAATTCGTTCGAAGGGGACCTGCATTAATGGAAGGGGGCACAATGGTGCTTTTGGATTGGCCGGGGGATTCACAAACTGACATTCACGACAAGACGCGCACCACCTGCGCACGTTCTCGTGAAAGCCCGGCCAAAAGAATCGGGCCATGATACGGTTTAGTGTCGCCGTTTGACCTAAATGCCCGGCCATTGGATTACAGTGAGCCGCCTGAAAAAGCATTTCCCGGCGGCTCTTAGGAACTAACAACTGTGTTGTATCTTCTTTTGATTGGGTCTCTTGGGTCACCCGATACAACTTAACTTTCAAAATAGCAAAGTAGGGGTAAGAGAGCGGTTGGTCTGGGTGGAGTACCTGGCCGTCGATAGAACGGACCTGATCAAATGCACGTTTTAACGTCTCGTCCTGGGACTGCTCCAGGGGAAAATCATCGCGTTCTGTGAGGATGGTTCTCTCCAGAGCACTCCGTTCCCCCGCAGCAGAAGCCAGAGGTCCCGGCTCAGCATCTCCCACCTGAACAACCGCTGTCTTCCCCTTGCTTTTCTTTTTCCAAGAGGCATCCGCGCACAAAGACCCCAATAATTTACTAAAAGCCGGCCAATTCGTTCCCAGAATTAGCGGATGCCGGAGGTGCGGGTTAACTGCTACCTCTACGCTATGTTTTTGTCCCCTAAATTGGATTATCACAGGCATTATAGGATAACTCACCACCACCCCGTGCACACAGCGCACCTTTACCATGCGGCTGTTATCCAATGCCCCAGGTTGAATCAGGCTTTGATGAATGGAGGTTTGGTTGCAGCCTGAATCCACCAAAGCCTGATAAGTACCCCCCTTGATACTCACTGGTATCTGGTACAGGCCAGCTTGATCGGGGGCAGCCTGCAGCGCGTCGGGGACCCGGATCAGTGTCCCCACCTCCATCACTGGACACCGGTCTATAAAGTGTCCTGGGTCCCCGCAGCGCCAACAGGCCGGCCCAGGCCTCCCCGCCGCCCCAGTGGCGGGAAGCGGGTCAAGGGATTGGCGTGGAGAGCGCGAGGCTGCAGAAACCGGGGCGGAGTGGTCAAGCGACGCCGTCCCCCTGGGTGGGGCTCTGGATGCCGGGAGGGGTTCCGCCGGAGGCCCCGTTCTCCACCTCGGCGCCGGCCCCCCACGAGTCCTGGGAAGGGGGACAGGTTTGGGGAGAGAAGGGGACAAGAGAGAGAGAGAGGGAGAGAGAGAGACAGATGGGAGGGGCTCGCCGACCCCTGGGCACGCCACCATGTGATCCTCCGCCAGTTGGATGGCCTGGTCCAGCGACGTCGGGCGGTGGCACTGGACCCACTGCGCGGTTTTCTTGCGCAGCTTCGTGATGAACTGTTCCAGTACCACCTTGTTGATCACATCCTCGACGTCGCCTCCGTCGGCCATCAGCCATTTGCGGCAGGAGTCCCGGAGCTGCTGCGCCATGACGAAGGGCCGGCCGGACTCGTCCAGGCCCAGGGACCTGAACCGTTGGCGATGTTGTTCCGGGGTCCGGCCGACCCGCTGGAGAATGGCGCGTCTCAGGTCTTCATAGACCAGGAGATTCTGGACTGGCAGCTGGTGGGCGGCTACCTGCGACTCGCCTGACAGTAGGGGAATGAGCCGCAGGGGCCAGTCCACTCGGGGCCATCCCCGGGCCTCGGCCGACCTCTCAAAAAGGTCCAGGAACGCCTCCGGATCATCCTGGGCCCCCATTTTATTGAGAGGCAGGGGTGGGGCCGAGGCAGTAGCTGGATTGGGGACGGCCCCAATCTCCCGGTCGAGCCAGCTCCGGAACAGCTCGCGGTCTTCTTGCTGGCCACGGAGAAGCAGCTGGAACCGTTGATCCTGCTCCTCCTTTACGGCCAGCATGGCGTTGTGTTGTTCCTGATGAAGACCCGCGAGCGTTTGGATGAGATCCGCAAATGGCGTTCCCGGCGGGTTCTGCATGGCGGCGGCGGTCTTCTCCTTCCCGGGTTTCGGCACCAGTGTAGTCAAGTCAAGTGTATATGGGTGAAGGAAGGAGAAGACAGGGTCGGCGATACTGGGACTCGTACGGACTTTATTCAGTCTAACTCAAAACAAAACAAAAGGCGCGCACACAGCGCATTCACCGTAGGTTCTCTACAGCACAGTACAACTTCATTCATAAAACTCTTTCCACGCTGACTCAGCTCTCGTTGCTTTCCCCAGCACTCTTTCCTCTCGAACGCCGCACGAGTCCCAGTCCTCTCTCTCCCGCTCTCTCCTTCCTGGCAGCTTATATGCGGTCTCCACGCCTATCACTGCAATCAGACACAGGTGTTCATCATCTGCACTTGACCCACTTACTCACCGCACAGCTCGCTGACTCGTCTCTCGCTACAGACTTCGCGAGACCACGCCACATAAACATTTTACTTGCATGTCAAATTCTTTTTAACACAGCTTGTACTTGTTATTAGACTTGGTAAGGCACGTCAAATTTATTTGTAAAGTGCGTTTCACACACACACGTGTTATTTTAGTGTAGCGCAAAATCAAACATAGCCTAAATGTCTTGACACTGAGGAAGATAAAATTCACTCTTTTACAAAAACTAGAATACATGAAGATATTAGAAAAGAGATGGTCTCTTTCCTGCTCGTATCCCACATCCCTGATCCCTCTCAAAGCACAGAGCGGTAGGCTTAGGCTATATTATGCGTCTTTGTGTGGAAATATAAAACGAATTTTAAAAAAATAACTTTATTATATTATTTAAGTAACCATTATTTACTGATATTTATTTCAATGCTTTACAGGGATTAGTGTATTGTTTCATTGACGGAAGTGCTCAAATAAACAAGCATGTGTGTTACAAAATGGATGTTTGAGCCTCGTTTATTATTATTATTTTTTATTTCCCTCCAAAGCTTGGATGTTGATTACTACGGAAGCTTCGAAGCTCAAAAAATGGTATTCGGATCAGCCCTAGTTGCCGCCCCGAATTCCAGGCACGATTCGTTCTGTCCAATCAGTGATCTGCAGTGTTTTCACGTCACATTTTAGTATCGGTTCGGTACGCTTGGAACCTCAACCATTTAAAGCGAGCCGAAGCGAGCCGAGCCGTACCGCACCATGCAGTGGAAAAGCGCCACAAAGTGAGCCGTGGCGAGCCGAGACGTACCGTACCATGCAGTGGAAAAGCGTCAAAGCGTGCCGAACCGTACCATACCATGCAGTGGAAAAGCGCCATCACTGCCTGCAGGACTCAAGAGGAGGTATCTGCAGTGCAATAGCACCAGAGATAAGTCCCAAGTAAAGAGGGGCGCAAGGCGGATTCAGTTTCCTTGCTCCCCTCAGGAACCTCACGATCAAGTCATGTTTCCCACGGATTTGTATCCACTGCATCATGATGTGCGTCAATACAGAGGCAACAACATTTTGAGGTGGAGGAGACAGCACTCACTCCAACCCATTAGCAGGAAAGTAGCACTGAAGTGATCGAACACCTTTGAAGTCTCCTCACGGAGAGAAGACTCCATTCAACGAACAGATTCCACGTCTAAGGGGGAATGTACCTCATTTTGTGAGGGTGCTCTCACAGAAGTGATGGTCTCTACGGCATAAAAATTATTGCGGAAGTTACCAGAACCTCCACGTCCCATTCTTTTTAGAACCAGACCTGGAACTCTCCAAGGGCTAAACGCGGGTGCCATCATGCCCCATCCTTGAGAATGTACTCAAGAGGAAGGAGTCATGAAGGGCTGTCGAGAGAAGAGGTCTGGTTGGGCCAATAAGGGGCAACTATCAAGACCTGCTGCATCTCCTCCCTGACTTTAGCACAGTTGTGTGCAAGAAGGCTCACGGGGGAACACATTTCTGCGGGGGCCCCGGGGCCAACTGTGGCCAGGGTTTCTTCTGTGTCGAAGGATGTCCACTCAGACAGGAAAAAATAACAACTGGGGGAGGGACGAGTCCGGAGGGGAAACAGATGTACCCGCGGCCCCGAAGTGGACCCAAATAGCTGGATTGCCTTGGGATGGAGACTCCACTCTTCCTGGCCATAGGCTGTCATGAGGCTCGTCAGCGGAACGATTGAGTAGTCCAGAAGAAATAAGTGGAATGAAGCACCTCAGAAGCTTCTGTCTCCGAGGAGGAGGTGGCAGGTGAGTTGTGACATGCAAGGGAAGCGTCGCGCAACGGTCGCAATGTTGCAACTCGATGCAATGGATGCCAATGCAGTCGGAGGGCCACACAGACCTACATTACTGCATGCCCTTTGTACGTGGCCCCTCAGCCGGTATTGATGGACACTTGTTCTTGGGACCGTTGGCCAGGAAAAACAAAAGGTCTGTTACGGACTCAGGATTTGGTGGCAGGCCAGGGTGTTTTCACACGGAGCGTGACGCTCTGCCACGGCCACCTGGCCATAAAGTCAGTGCTGAAGCGGTCTTCATATGGAGGAAGCCAAGCGGCTGCATCTACCATAAATCCAAGGATCCTCTGAAGAGTTTCAGAGGGACCCTTTCTCACTTCTGCACAGCACTAACCATCCACACACTCTTTTTCAGAGATGCGGTGGACCGAATCCATCGCCAAACTAGAAAAGAGATCCTCAGGAACAGTGGAATTTGCTCTTTCTTTTGAGTCGCGTACCGCTGGCCGGCAACGGAACAGTAACCATCTGAAGAGCTTATTCCTCCATCCCTGGGTGGGCTGTGTCAGGGATGCTTGGCCTTACACTTGCCACCTGGATTGGCAGCGTCTGACACTGGCTGGGCAGCCTGCCTGCGGCTGTCTCCACGTTGAGGCCTGGGTGGAGGCTGCTGCGGAGGCCCAGCAGGAGCAGGAGCGTCGGCTGGGGGATGCCCTCGGCGACGAGCAGGCGGAGGAACTGCCACCGGTGGCGGGGTGGAGGCAGCAGAGGGCCGCCGTGGCAGGATGTGCTGGACGGTCTCCGTCTGCGCTTGGGCAGCAGAGAACTATTGGGCGCAGTTCTCCACTGTGTTACCGAACAGCCCAACCTGTGAAATTGGGAAGTCCAGGAACCGAACCTTGTCCGCATCCGCTATATCAACCAGGCTGAGCCAACGATGCCGTTCCTGGATTGCTATTGCTATATTGCCATTGCTAGACCGATCGCACAAGCCGCAACGCTCGTGCCCCGGATGGCCAAGTCAGTTGCAGTGAGGAGCTCACTCAAGAGCGCACGGTCTAGGCTTCCCTCGTGCATGTCCATGAGTGCCTTGGCCTGATAGACCTGTAGCAACGTCCTGACATGCAAAGAGGAAGCGGCTTTGCCATAGGCTTTGTAAGTTCTGCCTGTAAGAACGAACGAGAACTCATAGGCCTGAGAGGGGAGACGAGGGTCCCCAATCCAAGAGGTAGCGGCCGCCGGACACAGGTGTGCCGCGACAGACCGCTCCACTGGAGGGATAGCCTCGTAACCCTTCCCCGCTCCTCCGTCAAGGGTAGTCAGGGGGGAGGAGCTATCTAGGCAGTTTCTGGCAGTAAAAGGTGATATCACCTTTTACAGGACCTAGTAAGCTCTCCATGCACTTCTGGAAAGAAAGACACTGGGGCGGCAGGCTGAGAACCAGCGTGGCCCGCTCTGAGAAAACAATCATCCAACCAAGACTGCGCGGGACACGGTGGAGGATTCCACTCGAGCCCGACAGCCTCGGCAGCCCTTTTTAGCATAGCTGACATTTCTGGATCTGGTTCGGGCAACGTTACACTCCCAGAGGTAGATAACGCAGCCGAGTCATCTCCAGAGGTCAGCTCACCCTCCGATGCTGAACTCGTGCTGTAGAACCACCAGCACGGGGAGAGACTTCCTGATGAAGCACCAACACACTCGCTCGTTGTAATATAACAACACTCTTCATAGATATCGACATGAAGACCGACCGATTACATATTTATACTCTCGCCGTGGGCAGAGTGTGAGATGCAGATCTTGCACGCCAATGTGCATTGGCTCGTTTTAACAGTTTGAACGTGAGCGACTGAAAGCGAACTCTATTTATGGATATGACGAGACGCACAAGGGCAAGTGACGTTTATACAATGTCCTGTTAAAACAATCCCGACAGGTCTAAAATATTTTTTTGGTAGATTTTTTAGACACCATCAAGGATTGATGATGCATTGATTCGTTATTTAAAGGGGTGGTAAAACACATTTTTTCAAAGGCTTGATTGTCTTTGTGGGGTGCACAGTAACATGTGTTCATGCTTCGTTTTTAAAAAATTGCATTATTTTTCATATATTTTACCTTTATTCTAGACTGGTCTGTCCCTCCTTGTAAAAACGGTTTGATGGTTTCCGGGTTTTATGAAGCCAGTCCCTCAAAACTACGCAATGGGCTCAGATTGGTTAGCTGGCCCAGTGTGTTGTGATCCGCTAACCACCTAGTGCACGTTTTCCGGAAATGTCACGCCCCGTACCTTTACCGGTAGTTTGTGCTTTGGTGTATTATAAACGATGGCGTCAATAAATCCATACCAATTTAAGCCCGAATCGGACCAAGAGAATGTTAGTGAAGATGATCGAGCAGAACCTGTTCAAGAACGGCTGTTAAACAATGTGAAAGTTTTGTTTTTTGATGTTTCATTACTTTTTAGATACGCTGTTATTTAATTGTACGAATTATTATAGTATTACAAAAAATAAGCTTCATAAACAAGAATTTCAGTCTAACAAATTATACTACAGTCCTCAAAGGGATTTTTTTGAGTAAAGACTGCGGATCTATAGTGATCGTTACTGACTGTATGGCACCGTTACTTTTGTATTTTTAGAACGATTGTATCCAAATATCTGTCGCCAGAACTATTAACCCAAAACAAAACACTAAACATTGGCTTTACTAGTCAAATCAAACACACAACCATAGTATGCCTGTAGATAAACAAGCATGTAGATAAACAATACATAAAAGCTCTAATCAAATAATAATTTACACTAATTCCAAGTTGTCATTTGTTTACTTCCTTGCTACAACGTACAATTAACAATACAAACTATTACAGGAAAATACATAGACGAAAAAGAAATCATACTTAAAGGTTGTGGCCCGTAAACTACAGCTTCTGTTCTTAAAGTTGGAACTGCTCCATCTTTCAGGACAAGCCAGGTTGTGCGAATCCTGCCTTGAACTCGCGAAGATTGTGGAAGCTTTCCTCCATAAAATGTGCAGCACAGAGAGCGAGATTTGGGTAATAATTAACCATTGATCCCTAACTCCCGCAACCCCAGGAAGGCTGAACAAAGTGGACCTACAATCCGGATGAAAATAACAGCATTTCAACGGCATTGCGGCAACAACACTCCAGCCTACTATACGACAACAACTCTTCTCCAACGAAATATAAAATGGCCTCGCCCCCCTTACTTAGTATTCTCGGAGGTGGGGTTTAGTAGGTTAGTGATGTCAGCAACCCTGGAGGAATGTCGTGTAGTCCCTACCGGCCGTTTGCTCTAGCCAGGTTTAGCCAGTTTGTCTGCTTCCTGACCTGAGCCCCAGATTGTCATGTTTGAGCTCTAAGACTATGTGCCATATTACTTGAGAGAAGAGCAGCACCATCCCAGGAGGGATGAATACCATTTCTTTTCAACAGGTCAGGTCTGCCCCAAAAACTTTTCCAATTGTCTATGAATTCTACATTATTTTGCGGACACCACTTAGACAACCAGCCATTGAGTGAGAACAGTCTACTAACTACCTCATCACTCCTTCGAACAGAATGGGGGCCAGAGCAAATTACAGTGCCTGACATCGTACTTGTGAGTTCACACACCTCTTTAATGTTAATTTTAGTGATCTCCGACTGGAGAAGTCGAACATCATTAGTGCCGACTTGAATAATAGAGAATTTACGATTAGCATTAGCCAGCAGTTTTAAATTTGCTTTGATGTCAGGCGCTCTGGCTCCTGGCAAATGTGACTATGGTGGCTGGTGTCTCTATTTTCACATTCCGTGTTATAGAATCGCCAATAACTAGGGCACATTCAACAGGATTCTCAGTGGGTGTTTCACTGAGTGGGGAGAATCTATTTGATCTTGTAATCGGAACGGAAGACCAGTGTTTTGTCCCGCGACTACAGCGTCTCACCGTCACCCAATTGCGCTGTTGCATGGGCTCTACTACAGCCGAAACCGAACAATGTACAAACAACTCAGAACGTCAGTGGTGAAATTATATATATTCAAACCAGGGTTTTGAGACTTTCTTTTATTCAGTGCAGTTTTAAGGAGAAATACTTAGCAATGATGTAGACTTTGCACATGTTTTTTTCTTAAATCATTAAAAACACCACATATAAACAACATTAAAAATTGATTTTCACCACAGGGGGTCTTTAATAAATGCAAAGCTGGTTGTAAATGTTCTGTATTATTCTCTGTGAACTTTATATGGATCAAGATTAATCAATACCACATACCGTATTATTGTGAACATTTTGCAGTTCTAATAGTCTTGCTAATTACCTTGGACATAAAGTGGCCCCAAAAAAGTTTTGACACTTTAGCCACACTTAAAAAAATAAAAAGACAATTTTATATTTATTGTAAGCATCCAAATACTTTTGGTTGCCACTTTAGCTTATTAAAGGTGCAGTGTGTAAACATTTTGAGTATCTATTAACAGAAATGCAATATGGCATCCATAACTATGTGTTCAGTGGTTTATAAAGAATTTACTTAATAAACGTAATGTTTTTATTACCTTAGAGTGAGACGTTTATATCTACATAGGCGCGGGAATCCCCTTCTATGAAGGTCGCCATATTGTGACGTCATGTTTCTACCGTAGCCGACAGAGAACAAACAGCGTTACAGAGCGCGTTTCGTCACTACCTTGAAAGAGAAGCCGCAGAAAGCTAGAAGAAGCTAGCCATAAACACTGTGAGTAGTGACTTTTCCCTTGTCAGTGGTGTAAATATGTAGTTGGATTGTTTCATGTAACTTAATTCTTCTCCCTCGCTGTGTTATGGCTTTGCTATGTGGGGATAAATGTGCTGCTTACGTTCGTGAGACAGCTGATTAGTAGGCTACTCTTGTCATTGACCGTAAAACAGTTAAAGGAATCACCAACCCGTCGATCTTGGAAGCATTTTAAGTCGATCGAGTTTCCAAAATCAGAGAAAAAAGCCTATTGTGTGTAGTAAGTGGTGTCTAGGGGATGCGGAGGCGCGCGCGCTGTTACAAATCATGTCATTTTTGCCGCACGCACCTTTGGGCTCATGCGGACGCGTCCAGTATAAACAAGGCTTAACGCTTTAAACAGCTCAGCCACAGTAACAGCTCATATTAGCCAGCTAAACTTTGACTACCCTGTTAGAAAAAATATATAGTTGCATAGTTTCATGTGGTTCTTCTCCCTCGCAATATTATGGGTTTGCTATGTGGGGAGAATGTGCTGGTTACGTTCGTGAGACAATCAGCTGATTACTATTATTATATTATGTATTAAGACCCTTGATCCTCACCTGACTATGGCTTTGTAATCTTTATCCATGATGTGGTTTATAATGGACTGTGGTACAGAAACTTGGTTTACTCTGGCTATTCTCTGCTGTCTCAGACGACGATGTTTGTCCCATTTTAGCCACCGTAGCTTCTTCGAAAGGGAGGGGTGAGCAGTGGGCTGAGCCCTAAGTGCAAACTCACAACCGAACCGCTAGATGTCACCAAAAGCTACACACTGCACATTTAATGCCTGTGTATATACAGTAAGCAATTTTAATTTAATCAAATTATACAAGTGCTTTTCTTTTTTCTTTTAAACACCTCAGAATTTGAAACTCAGTGGGAAGGTGCATTGCTTTGGTAAGCGTGACCATTCCATCAAAAGGAACCCCAATGTCCCAGTGGTGGTGAGAGGATGGCTCTACAAACAGGTGCGGCTCTCAAAAGTGAAACCCTGGTGTGAGGTTTTACAGAGTCTGATTTTCATCTGAACTGAATGGTGTTCGGATGTCATATTAGATCTTAATTAGGCCTTGTGATGAACGAAGACCCCACAGGCAATTAACCGATTAACTGAGCATGTTATTCAACACAGAATATTTATAAATATTCAATATGAACAGAGGGGCTTCCAATTAAACGCTAATAACAATATTTACATTGGTTGGTACTGATAGATGCTTATCTTTTTTCATTTTAAAAGATATGAAGATATATATAAAATATAACATGAAACAATACATTGATTATCATGAAACAATGATTATTAAAAAAAAAATGAGTGTGCTTAAATTTGCTTCTAAATATCGTTTTTTTTCTGTCTTTGTAGGGAATTGATTTTTGATGTGTACATTTACATTTCTTACACACACATACATATGAAAATGTTATTGTAGGCTGAAATGTTATTGTTCTTCCATCCTCAGGACAGCTCAGGCATGAGACTGTGGAAGAGGAAATGGTTTGTGTTGTCTGATTACTGCTTGTTTTATTATAAAGGTGAGTTATAATACTCCGCTTTAGTTTGCTGCAATTATCTAGAACGTTCTCTAATTTTATTGCACAGCAATCACATTTTCTGTAACACATTATAAGAATACCTATAATTTAATAAGTAAAAGCAGGTTTCTCATTTCCTGTTTTTATCCCTATTGCTTACACAGATCATATTGAATTATATTATTTTAACAGTTCACTTGAAGTAACATTGTTTTGATCATTTTTAATCATTTTGGTGGGCAAGGTGGATTATCACTTATTTGCTGTGACATGTGTTTGTTTAAGAGTGTTGTTAACAAACCAATTACACCGTTGTTCAATTGTAATCTAAGACTTTTCAACTAACATCTCTACTTTGCTAACAGATAGTCGAGAGGAGACTGTTCTGGGCAGCATTCCTCTTCCCAGCTATGTCATTTCTCCCGTGGGACCTGAGGACCACATCAGCCGCAAGTACACCTTTAAGGTAAGAGTGTTATAATGATCTGCACTGTAATGCTACTGGTTTGCTGTGTGTAGGCTCACCCTTATTGGCTAAGCCCTCAGGAAGTCTGTGTCATGTGGCTTATTATCAGTGGTGCTGTGTGGGCAGCAGTCAGTGATGACTGATTAATGTGGCAGTTGTTTGACTCCTCTCTCTGCCCTCTTCTGACCACACAGATCAGTTACTACTGCCCTCACAACCTCATTACAGGCTCAACTAAATCTCAACTAAATCTAAATGTTTTCACTAATAGCATCATTTTCCTCTACTGAATTCTTAAAATATTATTTTCAAGGAGACAAAAATATCTGAGAATTTTTGTTGGTTACAAAGGGAATAATTATTTTAAAAATTATATTTTTGCTTCTAAAAATTGTTAGAACGAGTCACATTCAAAGTGTCTGTTGAAAAGCTTATCATTAAAATGTCTTTGCCATTAAAACGCTTATCAGCAATCAACCGCCTAATATTAAATTAATTAACTATATATTACTTGCCACAAGAATTATCAATTATTTGTATTTTGAATTATTATAATAAATACTGTAATATTTGATTATTAAATGTATTTGTTAATAATGAAAAATATGTATAATTTGATCATTGGTGTTTTTAATCAAATTGCTGATACCACCATTTTTTTAAAAATCTTTGTAATAAGCTGTGTTGTGTCTAACAGCATGCTTTAACTGTAAAACTGTATCTTGCAGCCTCTCATTAAACTTGTTTTAGCCCATCTCTTTTTGACCGGTATTGTTCCCCTCAATGTCTGTCAGCACAATGCTGTCATTACAGAAGCTGCTGTTTGTTCACAGGAATTCACACTGAGCTTCCACCCAACTCGCTCAACAAGTTTTCAACAGCCCTCTTCTCTTCTCATCATTATCTAAACCCTTCTCTGAGTGACGCCTATTGATGGCAAGCTTCCATTGAGCCTCACAAACCTCCTCCCACTGTTTACTGCATTTCAGCGGACAGTGAAATAATATCCCAGAAGGCTTAGTGCTTACCATTTCTATTACACTTACTGCACTGGAAAAAAAATCAATTCTGCCTTGTACCATGGAGGTGGAAAAAAATCTGCTGTTTTATTTTATAATTCACTGATAACTTACTAAGACTTTGGAATTTGTATCAAGCCGTTTGCATTTTGTGCGCAATTTAGCTCAGTCTCCTCCTGAAGCAATGCTCTTCTGAAGAACAATACTCCAGGAATGGTTGATCCCATCACTGCAGGTCATTCATTGCGTAGTCATCCTTCCCTATGGGTACGCGATGCATCGTTCAAACTCCATTTCCCTGCTTGTATTCCCCAGTGCTGGAATTTATTTGACTATTGTGCCAGCAGGGAGATTAATTATACATCTACTCCATTTGGAATATCTTACTTGCCCTAAAGTCTGTAATGTACCAGAGCAAGGTGAGAGGACTTGTTCTTGCATTGGTGCTCTGGGTGTTAATTAGCAAGTTGTTAGTTAGGAGATCTCCATCAGTGAAACTAGCCAGCAGCTATTTGAACATCTGGCTGCTTTATTTTCATGTGAATTAGACCCCAAGGTATGCTGTTTGTATAATGTTTTTACTCTTACTGGCTTCTTTGTCAGCAGTGAAGAGTCTTGCATGTTTATTTTCTGTAAGATGTCTTTAGTAGTAAGTTCTGTAGTAAGGGTAGTTTTTTTTATTTAAATAATCACCATTAACCACAGATGGAACCGAGATTACAGAACAAATTACTCTTATGAGCATGAGGAGTTTTTTAGAGAATCAAATACATAATTGTGTATTTTTAATATAATAAGCAAGAAAATGTATACACACCCCTGCACATGACATGCAGAAAAAATAGGCTATATCATGGCCATGAATTAATAATTTGTTCTCTCGTTTTAGTAAATCGTGGCCACAAATTGTGAATTCGTCCCTACAACTTACCACATTGAACTAATTTGTTCCAACGTTTTGATTTAACTAAAACAAAGGAACGAATTATTACAATGTGGCCACGATTTAGTAAAATGAGCGAACAAACTGTTATATTGTGTGCATGACTACAAATTATGTCATGTGCGAGGCTCCGAAAATATATGAGCACTTTCTTATTTGTTATTGATTAACACATAGATAAGGCCAATTGGATTGCATGTACTGTATGCCATCTCTAAAAAGACAGAAAATTCTGTGTAAGAATTGCAAGAATTGTTTACATTTATTTATTATTGAAATTATCTAATCATTTGTTGATGGAATTGCATTCCCCCCTCCCAAAATATTTATTCCTTACAAGCACTAAAATAGTTGGTAATGGAGATTTTAAGGAACCAGAATTGTTAGAGTAATAAGTAATAACAAAAATAATAAGTAATAAATTCTTTAAGATTCCCATCCCTGATCTGTGGCCATTTGAGAATATAAAAGATGGCATGAAGTCATGAAAGGTTTTAAATTTCATTCAGAAAATGATATGGCATAAATTTGAATTCAAGTACGCATGGGAAAACTCCTGATGCTCAGGTTCAATTGATTCAGTTGATTCATTTATTCAGCTACAGCAGTTAAATGTTTTGATGTTTATTAATGATCTTTTCATGTTCTCTGGAGTGTTGAACTTTTGTTCTCCCAGTGGCGTAATTCTGCTTAGCTTTGCTGCCTCTAATGTTAATTGCATTTCAGCTCACCCTGCTTGCCGTATCTGACGATATTTCACAACCAGGGACATTTCGACACATCTTCTAGTTTTTGTTAACATTTTCCGCATAGGCCGTGATCCACCTCCCTCTGTTTTTTGCACAACTCACTCTGATTCTCTCATTCCAATTGCCTATTGCTTCCTGTTGTGACCTGGTGCATTATGGGAGCTGAACCGGGTGCATCTGGTGGAAGGGCCGTCTCCTGAGTCAGCCTCTTGCATGAATAGGTATTTTAATTTCCATTCATTACTATCAGCGGATCTCTACTCCATCACCATCCCGTGTATGGCATTCTCCTAGGCAGATGAAAAATGCACAAAGCCCATGTGCATTGCTGCGTTTCCGCATGCTTGCGACTCATCCCGCTTCCTCAGGAACAGGCAATGCCAGATCGACAATCCAATCTCCCTGATGTGAATATTGGAAATGCAGTCATGTCCCTATGAATGTGTGAATCTTATATTAAAGATGAGGACTGTTGCAGACTGGCATTGCTCTTTTCCTCTTATCACTTCATCACTTGCATCAGTAGTTCCAGTCTTGGTTATTATCCACACATTTCTCCACTCTCATTGGCTGTTCAGTCGCTGCTCAATTGTCATCAGTACTGTGAACTCTGATATGAACCGTTGTCTGTTGTTAAATTGTCGTGTATTTAGATTTCGATTTTTAACAGATACAAATATTAAGATACAGTACGCTACCGTTCAAATGTTTGGGGATTGGTAGGATTTTTAAATTAAAAAAAAAAAACATTTAAAGTCTCACCAAGCCTGCATTTATTTGATCAAAAATATAGTAAAACAATTTCTTTCACATGCAGTATATCATTTATAATTTTAAATATTACAATGCATTTTAAATTATTACTCTAGTCTTCAGTGTCACATGATCCTTTAGGAAATTATTCTGATGCTGATTTGGTGCTAAAGAAACATTTCTTATTATTATCAATGTTGTTATTATCAATATTATTATCAATGTTCTTATTATTATCAAATTATCAATGTTGATAACAGTTGTAATGCTTAATATTATTATGGAAACTGATAAATTTTTTCCAAGATTCTTTGCATAGTCTTTGAAACAAGTCTTTTGTTACATTATACAAATATTTACTGTCACTTCTGGTCAATTTAATGCATCCTCGCTGAATAAAAGTATTAATTTTTAAATCACTGACTCTAATCTTTTGAACGGTAGTGTATAACACATCTGAATTGTTACTCTGTACTGTTATTTTTGTGTTTAGCTCATTGTTAATTTCTCAAAAGGATAGGTTTTCAAGTTGAAATGTATGTATTCTTGAATGCTTAACTTTCTGAGGAATATTCCAGGTTCCAACTTGATATCAATGGACAGCATTTGTGGCATGTAGTTAAATAGTAACTTCAATTTGTCCCTCAGTTTTTAAAAATGAACATAAAACATTTTTTATTGGACGTAAACACACTAACTTTTTTATGGCTGTTCTTTTGTAACAGTTGTATATTTAAATGTTTTGGCATTCTCACCTCCATAACTGTTAAGCTACAATTGTGTTTTTGGCCAATTTCACTAACTGAGAGACAATTTCCTGTCACAGATGTCATTAGATGTTAAGTTGTAAATAACCCAGAATATTCCTTTTGTCTCTGAAATTCCTCTGACAATTACCACATATCCCTCTTAGTGGGATAACCCTGAATGAAAGCTCAGGACTTGATGGGTAATCTGAGGTCATTAACTTCTTATAGACAGGAATGTGAGAAGAATATATATCAGCAGACATGCTTTCCTTCAGTAGCTGATACTTGATAAATTAAAACATGCACTGAAATCAATTTTCTCTCGCCCAAGTTTTGTCTCCCATTTCTTGTTGATTGTTATCATGAAAAAGTGATTAATGTTAGTCAGACACAGTATGTGCCACCTTTTTCCCTTGTTTTAATTTTTTGTGCATTCTGCCATTTATTTGTATGTGTATATATGAGACAGAGAGATATTCTGTTAAGTTAGCTTAAAAGCTGTTATTTGTCTGGAATAGCATACAGAAAATATCTCTACTACCTGACTGATCACTGAAGCAAGTGTCACTCACTTTTGTCTGTGACAGGTCTGTAAACTATGAAAAAATGCAGGTCACTATTTTTTTAACTAGTCTGTCAATCATTTCAAGTGTTCAGGTTTGCTGAGATGTTTTCCTGATGACAATCAAACAGATAGACTTCTCTGGTCAACGCATGTGTGCCATCAGTAAAGGAACTCAAACAACGTAGGGTCATATGAAGACTTCAGGCGCAGATATCGGACGGGCTCTATTGGCCATTAGTTCGTGACAGGCGGGATAATAGACTCCTGGAGAGGCTGAAGAGATGTGCCGTGAGCAGAGATGCCGCTGTCAAATTGTGAATTAAGAGACGCCATCGATGTAGCCCAGAAGCTGCTGCATTGACTTTCTACAGAATGAGTCAATGTTACCAGATGTAAGCTCTGTGTGTGTGTGTGTTTGGAAGGACGGTCTGCTGCCTGGGTCTGGGTGGGCCTGGCAAAAGAGCTGAGCTGGACTCTGTTTAAGCGTTTAGATGAGTGAGCGGTGGCCGTACCCCCATAAGAGAGATTAGACCAACAGTTGCATTTTGGCAGTAGCAGATTTAGCAGGACAGAAGGTGCACGGAGCAAGTTAAGCTGGGTGGGGGGCTGTTAACCTTGGCATTAAGAACACCAGTAAGAGATTTAACAGCTTTGTTTGTGTGTTAGTATTTGTGTGCATTTCTAATATTATGTGGTTTACATTTGTGTGGTGTGTTTTAGAACTAATACTGTAGCCCTGAAACGTATTTGAACACTTATGTGTACTTAAATGTATTTATTTCATAAAAAGTCTTCTCAAGAATTTATTTGTATAAATAACGAAATAAAGAGGTAGAGGAAAAAAAAGAGACTCTTATTGTTAAACTTGTGTTAAATTATATAATATTCTAAGAATTTGTGGAATAAATAGACAATTGCGTTCATCTCTCTTTGCATGACAGTTTGTTTGTGGAGTAGTTCAGATCTTCAATGTTGATTTTCTGACATTGATGGCATTGATCCATTTTATTTTATGGAAGCCTGTTTCTACCTCAGAGTAAAAATTTCTTTAAAAAAAATTCTTAAAGTTGTGACAATATTGTAACTTTATTTCTTCCCTCAGTGTTTTTATTGCTCACATTTGTGGCTTTATATTTTGTAATGTAATTTGTGGCAAGTTCTTGCCACTTTTTTGTCTCAAAATTGTGACTTTATTTCTCTTAACTGCTGGTCATAAGTGCTGTTTTATATCTTACAATTGTTTTCAACATTAATTATAAGAAATGTTTTTTGAGGGCCAATGATTTCTGAAGGATCATGTGACACTGAGGACTGGAGTAATGGCTAGTGATAATTAAAAACTTTTTTTTAAAATTGTAATAATATGACACAATATTACTGTTGTACTTTATTTTTGATTAAATAAATGCATCCTTGTCGAGAATAAAGAGGCGTCTTTCAAAAACATTTAAATATCTTACTGGCCCAAAATGGGTCATCGCACATTTGCGACTTTCTATCTCAATTAGTATACATTTTATGTTGCATTTTCTCACAATTAAATTTTTTTTAATACTCAGTCTTACGCATAATGGGCTTCCATTTTCTGAAGCATAGTCTGACTGTAGTACAACAATTACTTTTCAACAAAAGTCTCAAATGCTTGCACGGTACCTTTTGCACTAGTGCAGATCATTTGACAGAATTGCATGGAAATATCTGTAACAATGATAATGCAGTTATCATTGGTTGGTAATCTTCTTCCTGTGCTCAGATCAACAAAATAAACAGGGCAGTTCAGCATGATGTCTGAGCTTGCTAGAATGACAGTGGTGCTGTCACAGCAATACTGGGGCCCCTCTGGTCCGGGGCCTCACATGCACGTGCAACCTCTATACATGGTCACAGCTAATGGTCCCCTATGTATCTCTGTCTCTCCCTCAGGCCTGCCACACGGGAATGCGCTCCTACATTTACAATAAGAATTCTCTGATTGGCTCGCAGGCCGAGCACTGTGGCATGAGGACATACTACTTCAGCGCCGACACACAAGAGGACATGAATGGCTGGATCCGGGCCATGAACCAGTCCGCACTGATGCAAAGCCATGGCGTGAAGAGGTCAGTCCCTTCCTGCTGCTGCAACAACTCTTCTCTCAGGGCTGCTGTCTCAACAAAATCCATATCTAAGAGACCTGGGCAATATATTCTATTGAAAACTATAACCCTTACTTTTTGTTTGAAACAATCATTTTATTTGCCTGACATAAAACAGATTAGGGACATCAGGCAGCAAATGTATTTTATGTAATTCGGTTGCATTTTGATATCATCTAAAATGCATCAAAATACAAAAGTATAGTAGATTGTAAACACTTAAAAATATTTTCCTGACTTTAATGGATTCATTGCAGTGCACTTTATTTTAATAAATAGGGCCTAAAACAACTTTTATGTCTTTTATATCTACATTTTTATATCTTACTTGACCAGGGCTGCATGGTTGGAGAAAAACAATATTACCCAATAATATATCAGTGTAATATTTTTCAATCCTACATGGTTCAGTCAAACCCCAATGGATTTTGTCCTTACAAAGACCGTACATCATTCTGTTTTGGAAATAGGACACATTAAAAGGATAAATGGATTATGTAAGCCATTTCATGTTTTCTTTAAGAACTAGCTCTTACCCAGTATAGTATTAATTCTTCTCTCCACTTGTTCTAGAACTTCCTCTATTAAACCCTCATTATACTGTCACTTAATGTTTAATATTATATGTTTTACGCATCTGTATGTAATGTGTGGGTTGATATTTTCTATTATTTCATGTACAACAGAATTGAAGTTGTCTTTACTGGTTTCTGCACTGCTTGAACATTTAATCAATCTCATTGAGGCAGACCAATGACATCATATCAGCTGACGATCAAGGTTAAAGCTTGAATTTAACCCTTGACTTAGTGCTCTATTCATTTCTTACTCGGGAAGCTGGCAATACAAGTCAATTCTAAGAATGGTTATCTTTTAAAGTGTACCAAATTTTGGTGAATTCGGACCTGCAAATTTACATAGCACAAAGTTATTAGTCTTATAGCGGACCTAAACCGCATCTAAAGTTAAAAGTAAAACTTAAGTTAAAAAAAAAGTAAAAGTAAGTTAAAGTTAAACATCACATATTAACCTTTTGGCTGAATTCAAAGCACACACAAATTCAAAGGTTGCATGGTTTGCATTAAGTAATTTTGTCCACTCAGTGTGACTGCAGCTTTACTCTTTGTGCTGACTTGTTTGTGTATGTGACATGGCAACTTTTTAAAAAGTCATTTTGGGGATGAACTTTTTACGTTACTTGAAAGACTCATGGCATTCATAAACTGTAGATGAATGATGTGTTGTAGTGATTTAAGCTCATGTCTGATCCACAGATCAGGGTTACAGCAAAAGGAGTGTGGTGTTCTCACTCACCTGCTGTTTTTGTGCTGGTGCATAAGGCATAGTGCCATAGTTGTGTACACTTTGACACTGCAGCTCTGGGGAGGAGTATCACTGCGGCACGCTGCAGGCAGCTGACTGTGAGCCGCCAGCCCAAACACAGCACTCAGACTGGGGCGTGATGTTAGTGTGGTGCCCCCATGCTCTTCACTTACATGAGGCTTTGTCCCTGGGGCTTTCCTTATCGTTGGGCTTTTATAGTGTACATAAAAAAGAGGAGTAGGTGGTGGTTAATAACTATGAAGTTGGTTTATAATGTTTCTTATGGTTGATTGGACTAGTGTAGTGGCTGTATTTTCATGCAATTTATAGGCAAAGGCTTTCTCAGCAGCACATGGATTGTGGGGAGTATTGCTATTCGTGCCGTTTTGATGCCAGACCACGTTTCTGATCATGATGAGGAGTAAAATGTCAGTTAGTGCTGCTGTACTGTATTGTAATTAACTGACATTCTGCTGTTGGCCCTTGGTTCCTTTAAGGGAGATTTTGAATGTAAAATAACAGCACCATCTAGGGATATATTCACAATATCGCATGTGAAGACTAGGTGCATGAATCTGATTTATAGTGCTGAAGTGTTTTGATGCATTTAAGCTCTCCTTTTTCTTTTGTTAGTTTCAGTTGTAAATCTTTCATGAATGTGTTTTAAAAATTGACTTTTAAAATAATTTCTTAATTTTATACAGATTTATACAGATGACCATTGGTCTGATCTAATAAAGCAAATAAGTAGCTGAAGTTAATTAATTGTGCTAAATGATGCAATTGTATTAATCATGTTAAATTTATTTATTTATTATGCCATATCTGGTCAAATTAGACTTAATTGTAAGGTTATGTGACGTAAAGGAATAGCTCATCCAAAAATGATTTTGAATATTGGTACTGAATATTGCCATTTACACGTGTCTTTTGAAACCAATTGTCTGTCTTTCACTGAGAACAAAAAGATTTGGGGTTGCTGAATGTTTAAGCTGCTCTTTTCCATGGAATGAAAGTCAATGGTGACCACAGTTGTCAAACATATTCAAGGAAAATATGTCAAGGCATATTTTCGTTTCTTGCATTTCGTCATCACGTACAAGACTACAAGTTTCTACAAAAATAGGAAGCAGCACAACTGGTTTCAACATTAATAATAATAATATTAAATGTTTCTTAATGACCAAATTAACATATTAGAATAATTTCTGAAGGATCATGTGACACTAAAGACTGGAGTAATGATGCTGAAAATTCAGCTTTGCCATCAAAGGAATAAATTATAAAATATATTAAAACAAAAAACTGTTATTTTTAAGTCGTAATGATCGTTTTGCAATATTACTGCTTTTACTGAATTTTAATGAAATAAATACAACCTTGTTGAGCATTATTTGGAGAGTCTTATTTCAAAACATTAAAAATCATACATTCCAAATTTAGGAACACAGTATTGAATATTCAAATATGTATAAAATACATAGTGCATGAGTTATATGGGCTACTTTTATGATGCTTTAATGGTGCATTTTTGTCCGTTTTGGAGCGTGACAGTCCTTGTACCCTCCTCTTTCATTTTGTAGAAGAAAGCAGCTCAGATATAATGCTAAAATCTTCTTTTGATGTACCACGAAAGAAAGAGACAGTCAGATCAAGGTCAGTTATCAGCACATTAAATCAACACATTGAATTATAGATTCTATAAGAATTAATTCAAAAGTCTAAACTCATTTCTGTTTTTTACATCCTAGTAAACTTCAGCAATAAGTCACAGGTCACTTTGAAGGTGAAATATTAATTATATTTATTTTTTACTATTAAATCAAGTTCAACCCTATTAAGATAACTTGCGGGCAATTTGGATGCAGCGTAGTAGACATATACATAAAATACACACAGCAATATAAACCAAAACAAATAAATGAATTAAAAACATACAACAGTAGATATAAGTCTAAAATACTAATGTTTGCCATTCCGAGTATTTAACAATCTACTCCCTTTAACAAATAACTCTCTTTCACTCCACAGAGAGGCCGAAAGAAGCTCTAAACCTGAACAGCACGCAGTCCCTCAGACCAACCATTTCAGCAGCATCAAAAGCTCCTCCCAGACCGAGGGTCTCCAGAAGACGCTGCATGTAGAGGTGGCAGAGCTGAGGCCGGAGCGGGATGGGGACGAGTGCTTTGTTTACAGCAAGGAAGTGTCGGAGGATCCTGTTATAACCATTTCCCCTGGAGAGATGGAGGGGGTTTCCCAATCAGGTGCCCATTCTCGCCCGTCGTCCACGGTGCCCTCTCACAGGAACGGGCTGCCCTCCTCAGGCATGCCCCCTGATCAGAACGGGAACGTGGCGTATAAGAGGGGTCTCGTCCCCCGGACAGACACAGAGAAAAAGGTACAAAGGAAAACTGCGCTGGCTCAGGTCGAGCACTGGGTGAAGGTGCAGAAAGGAGACCCCAAAAGGTCAGTTTTGTGTGCGTAGACACCCTTATACAGTGGTGGTCAGAATTAATGGCAGCCCTGGTAAACAGGATCAAAAATGCCTGTAAAAAATAAATCTGCATTGTTTATCCTTTTGATCTTTCATTTAAAAAATGTTCAAAAATCTAACCTTTCATTGTGATATTCCATCACATTATGAAATAAATGTTTTTCTACAAAACACGTGGGCCACAATTATTGGCACCCCTAGAATTTTTTACAAGTAAAATATCTCTGAAGTATATTCCTATTAATATTTACCTTTTTTAGAACACCAGGATGACTAGGAACATGAAATTGTCTAGCTATGACTTCTTGTTTCACAGGAGTTTAAATATGAGGAAACACAAAGGCCAAATCCCCTTAATCATCCATCACAATGAGTAAAACCAAAGAATATAGTTCTGATGTGCATCAAAAGATTGTTGAGCATCACAAAATAAAAAATGGCCGAAAGAAAATCCCCATTTTGACCATCAGGGCAATAATTAAGAAGTTCCAATCAAATAAAGATGTTACGAATCTGCCAGGAAGAGGATGTGTGTCTATATTGTCTTAATGCTCGGTGAGGAGGAAAATTTGAGTTTCCAAAGACTCTCCAAGGATCACAGATGGAGAATTACAGAGATTACTTGAGTCTTGGGGGTCAGAAAGCCTAAAAATATATATCAAACAACCCCTACACCACCACATGTTGTTTGGGAGGGTTTCAGAGTTTTCTCTTAAAAGTTATTCACAACGCCTTTCAGACCTACTCTTAGTAAGGAAAAGTCTTCGTTGCTAAGGATGACGCCAATTATCATGCACGAGCTTCCTCGCAATGATCACAATGATTGGTTGTTAGATGACGGGGCCATCATGCGGATCATAACACAGACGCAACAAATCATGGAATTACGACATCTAAATATGTCTGTGTCCTACACAAAATAATAATAGTAATGTCATTGAAATGCATATAATGACATGTTTGTGCAGGCCCCAGTGAAGTGTAATTCTAAAAAGGCACAGAGAGAGAGAAAAGTCATGAATACAATTAAATTAAATCAAGGTAGCCTAATACACTAATGAAAACCGCCACTTGCTTAATTATGAAAAACGACACTTGCATTAACACTTGTTTGGTTAATTGACATCCAATTAGCCTAAATAGACTACTTAAAGCAAGGAAATGTTGCTCCTATTGAAGTAATGTAACAGTTGAATGACGGTGGATTATGAACTCGCCAAAACGGAAAAGAAAGCCCAACTGGACGCAGGATCAGTTACTGCTGCTGGCCCAGTGAGTGCTGAAAGAAAAAAACATAATAAAAGGGAAATTCGGCACTGGGATATAAAGCAAAACTAAGTGTGAGACATGGGAGAGGATTTGTTTGCAGATCAATGCAGCATTCCCGCTTGTGTCGCGGACCCCGGGCGACTGCGAGATTTTACTATCCTTTGTGAATAGGTCTTAGTGAGTTAGGAGTCCTCTCGACTTCTTTTAAGCTGTCCCAGACTTAGGTGCTGCTTTTAGGGATAAAATGCTTCGTGAGTTACTCCTAAAGTCCTAAAGTTAGGAGTGCCACGCCCATTATTTTTAGGAGTTGCTCCTAAATTCGCCAGTTAGGAGCTACTTTTAGCCTTAAAATTCTTTGTGAATACAGCCCCAGATGTGTTCGGTGCAAACAGGGATACAAAGTACCCCATGTCTACGGTTAAATATACGGCTGGATCTTATGTGTTGTGGGCCTATTTTTTATTTTATTTTTTTTGCTGGAGGTCCTGGACATCTTGTTCAGATATATGGTATTATGGATTCTAGCAAATACCAACCGATAAAAAATCTAAACCTGACTGCCTCTGCTAGAAAGCTTATAATGGGCCGTGGTTGGATCCCCCATCAGGACAACGGTCCAAAACAAACATCAAAATCAACACAAAACTGGGTAACTGAGCACAAAATGAAGCTTCTGCCATGACCGTCCCAGTCCCCTAAACTGAACCCTATATAAAATGATTGGGGTGAACTGAAGAGAAGAAGCACAAACATGAAATTGTGAATCTGAAGGATCTGGAAAAATTCTGTATGGAGGAATGGTCTCTGATCTCTTTTCAGTTGTTCTCCAAACTCATCAGGCATTATAGAAGAAAACTCAGAGCTGTTATCTTGGCAAAAGGAGGTTGCAAAAAGTATTTAATAACAGGGAGCCAATAATTATGACCAGCGTGTTTTGGAGAAAAGCATTTATTTCATAATGTGATTTATCCCCCACTTTCAATTCTTTTACTTAAATGAAAGATTAGATTTTTGTGATTTTTTTTTTTAATGAAAGATCAGAAAGATAAACAATGCAGATTTATTTTTTTACAGCCATTTTTGATCATATTTACCAGGGGTGCCATTAATTCTGACCACCACTGTATGTGGTGTGATGGGGAAAATGATAGGAATCATACAGGGTTATGTGTAATAAGAATCCATGGTTTCTTCTTATAAAGGAGCTCCCTCTAGTGGTTATGATAAAAACGCACTGAATATTAAAGGGTATGTTTTGTGTTCAGTAGTTCTAGCAACAGCAGTTTGGTTACTACTGAAAAAATGTCATCTCAAGTTAGCAAAAAACTAAAAATTGCATTTACATTATTACACTTACTATAAGAGTCAGTCTCTAAAATAAACTTAAAATAAAATGATATATGGAATATGTATTAACTATATCTGTAATATACTGTATATTGGTTATAATATATATTACATTATATTCTTATTTTTACAATTGTATTATATAATGTATTATAATATTTGATGTATAATAATAATATTATATACTATATAAATTATAATAATATTATTAATAATAATAATTAAATATTATGTTTTCAAATATTATATATAAATATTATATAATATATAAATTATATATAAATGCTATTATTATCATTATTATTATCAATTTAATTTGTAGCTCAAAATTAAATTACATTTACATTTTTGCACTCACAATAAGAACCATCCTCTAGAATACTTTAAATAACGTCTTTGTATTAAACAGAACTTTCCCTAAAGTTTTTTTTCTCTGAAATGTATATCTGTAGCATATATTAAATACGTTATTGGATATAAGTTATTAGATCAACTATTAAAATATGTTCTTATTTGTGTTTTTTTATTAGTAAAAAAAAAGAAAGAATAATAAATATATCAAATCTTAGATATAAAATATGAATGTATTACTATTATTGTTGTTATTATTATTATTATTATTATACTTTATTTTGCAGCTCAGTGTTTCTCAGCTCAGAATAAAAACATTTTAGGAAAAAAAATAAATAAATTGTTTTTATATAAATATTGTGTATGTATTGCATATGTATGCTAATTGACCGTGAGAAGGGCATCAATATTGACAGTAAAAAACTTCAAATTACAGCCATCCCACTACTGAGTACACCTTACCCAGACGGACACCTCCTCTCCAGCCTAAGTCCGTCATGATGGATACGTACCAGTCGTTGCCAAAGACCACTCGCCACCACTCCGGTGGAAGTTCCCCCCCAGTGCCCCGCAACCTGCCTAGTGACTACAAGTACGCCCACGACCGTCTTAGTCACTTTCGTATGTCCACTGACGAGCGGATGGCCACTAAAGAAGGCATGGTGTGGCAACTGTACGAGTGGCAGCAGCGCCAACAGTTCCGCCACGGAAGCCCCACCGCGCCAATCTACACCGGGCCTGACTACATGGACACGTCTGGCTTCAGGGTCACTCTGGAAATGCCACGATCCATATCTGTGCCACCATCACCATGTGACATGACCCCAACCGGGCACCCTTCCAGGTCCTTGTCCCCACGCAGGCCCCACACGCCCTCCGACAGGGTGACGGTGCGCCCGCTGGATGATTTTGCCACCGTGGACACACCCAGTTTGGGTTCTCCCAGAGGAATATGTTCCCAGATCTCAAAGGTAGGGAACATGGAGCAGTTCACATAATCTCACAATTTTAAATTAGTTGTGGAAAGTTCTTCTCTTTGTTCAGACCACAGGAGCCTTGACCACCAAAGGCGTGAAGGGTTATGGGAAAAACTGAGTATCCCTCTACTCAGGCTTTGATTTGGACTTTGTGACCGGATTCACACAGTCTTCTCTCAGGGTTTGACTCCCAGGTGCAGAGGGTGTGTCTAAAGAGAGCGTTTTTTGTTTATATGTGTCGCTGAAGTTGTTTGTGTGACAAATAGTAGCATCTGCTGGCTACACCCCCCACATGAGAGCAGCGCTCCCAGCGCCACATTCACACGCAGCGGCAGTCACAGAAGCCTCTGTGCCTCTTACTAGTTAACATACTGTCACCCACTTCAGCTCTGCATACGCTGGGACTCGTGTGAACTCACTAATTACATGCCTCCAACAGAAAGATTCACAGATGCTGTCAAAAGACAGATAGAAAGAAAAACACAGCTTCAGTCAATGTAGTGATACCACAAAGAACATCTCAGTGGGATCTGAAAATCTGTGACTACTAGTGAAAATGCTTTCACTATGGTTTCATTACATATTATATTGTCAGCATAACAATTGACGTAACAATTATCAGCATTAATTAAGTGGGAAAATTTTACATTTCATTTTAGATGACATTTAGATTTAGATAAAAAATGTTTGTCCCCTTTTGCTTTACTTACAGCAGCATTTAAGCTGCACAAACTCCACAGGTTTGTTTAAAACCCGATGACCATGTTCTCCAGCATGATTTGAGAATGATTCAAAGAGCATCACTGTGACAAATTTGCTTCTTATTATAAATTATAAAGAAATCTTAAATATTTCTTCATATTTCTGAATCCCACTGTATATAAATGAGTGGAGATGAGGACCTTTCAATACTGTTCAAAAGTTTGGTGTAAGTAATTAAAAAAACAATTAATTAATAGTTTTATTCAGCAAGGATGCATTAAATTTATCTTAAGTGACAGTAAAGACAGTTTTTTTTTTCCTCATCAGTATATTAAAATTATTTCTGAAGGATCATGTGACAATAAATACCGGAGTTATGATGCTGACAATTCAGCTTTGCCATCACGAGAATAAATTATATTTTAAAATATATAAAAATAGAAAACTAATAGAAAATTGAAAAGTAAATACATAAAATATAATACGGAAAGTGTTTATTTTTGTGGTGTAGCTTGTGACCATTTCAAGTTTTAACCATTTTAATCACTTTTTTTTGCCCTCGCAATGCGCAAGTTGAAATAGTTCTGCAGTGTGACTCCCCCCCCCCCCCTCGCCCAGAGTATTTTAATATTTGTTTAAAAAAAATATTGAACCTGTTTGTTTTTGAAAGTACAGAATTGTAATCTCTCAATCAATATGGAGTAGTAAGTACTGCATGTATACAATTAGAGAAGAATTAGAAATGTTGTTTTCCAAAAGTAGTTTCAGATAAACTAATTATATATAACACAGAAAGACACTGCTGTCACTGCTCGACTTGTGATGTCAATTACCCAGCTGCAGACGCCTATCTATAGATGCATCTTAAAGGCTAAAGTGTGTTTCGTAGAGTGGATTTATGGACCTCCACGGTGGATCACTAGACTGTTTAGCTGATAAGATTCGCCAAAGGCTAAGCAAAGCACCCAATAAACCGCCTCAGCAGTGGTCTCTTTCTTCTGATCTTGTATTTAAATAAAAAACCTATTATACAGCAAAAATGCAGTGCCGTGGGATTCGCATTCGAAACAGAGTCTACAGTGCTACTCTGCTGGTAGCAAACAAATGTTATTTTAAGAAAGCAGGTCTGAGATAATTTATGTGTAGTTAATTAAATCTCTTGTTGTTTGTGTCTTTTTGAGGTGCTATGATGGTCCTAGATGAAGAATTTTGTATGTTAAGCAAAACTGTCAAACCCTCAAAGCCCTGTGGCACATTTGAAATCAAGCACACACTTTCTTAACTAAAAGAAACAGATGAATGAGTAAAATGTGCTCTGCTGAGCCCTAGTTTTTTGAAACTGACTTTTACTTGACTTTAAAAATGTGCAGTATCCGTAACTAAAAGTGAGAATTTGAAAATAGTTGTAAGAGGACTGAATTTCTTCATTGTCATTATCAACGCCACCATTCTGTATAATTTCGTGTCTCTGCAGACCTCGCAAATAGAAAGGAGATCCATGCCAATGATGGGCTACATCACACACACAGTCAGTGCCCCAAGTCTTCATGGAAAAACGGTAAGATCTCCATAAAGAACAGACTTTTTCAGACCTATCTTGGAAACATAGGGAAACAGAAGATCTGCTAGGCAGATTACATTTCGGCCATGAGGAGCGTTTTGCTTTCTAGTTTTGAGAAAGTGATCTGAGATATGCCCTTGTAGCCTGGCAGTTACATTTCGCCACTCCTCTTTGCCAAATTTCACAACATCTCACCGCTGCCCTGGCGATCACCTCCTGAAGTGCTTTCTTTCCCGTCTCCCCGCTGTCCTGCAGCCGGAGGAGTTGACCCTGCTGCTCATCCAGCTCAGGAGACACCAGGCCAAGATGGCCAGCGTGCACAGCGACACATTCACACACCTGCAGAACCAGCACAACGGCCTCTCAGGCCCCATTTTGAAGGTTAGAGGGTCATTTCCCCCTCAACCCACCCTGAGCATATCATACCCCCCTTTCCTTAACCCCCATTCTGTGCTCATCTTTAAAGTTGTGCACTGTTGGTTCTAGTTGTGATTGCGTTGGTTTGGTGTTAGCTCTCCGTTAGCATGGAGTCTGCGGTAGAACGTTACAGCTTGGGCTTCACAATTTGACGTAACAGCCTGTTTAGTGTTTTTGAAGAACCTTTCCTCTGCATTTTGCTTTTTTGGACTTTTTTTTTGTAGTTTCTTCCTCTTGTATTTTTGATCCTCAGATTGCTTCTCAGATGTTAACAGCATGTTGCTTGTTGACTTGCCTGCATTCACATGATTGAATGTTGCCATGAACAGGAAATATAAAAACATCACTGTTTTACTTGTGTATATGGAATTTTAGATATGAAATGTGTCAGAAAGGTATTCAGAAATTAGTATAAACATTTGATAAATAGTAACACACAAGCTGTGTCCCACTCCCATTCCACACTCTAGATCTCTGTCGGTTGCAGGGTTAGAACATTAAAACTTAACTAGCATTCTACAACATTTACAGCATTGTTATAAAATGCTTTACTGCAAACAGATTTTTGCACTCTGTGTAAAAGGGGTCCATTTCATGTTTTCTTGAATCACGTCCTTACAAAAATTCATGCTCTAAATAAGTATAGACATTTAGAGTGAAGAAACAAATCATTTATTTATTCAATAAACTTATAGCACACCTTCAACAGTGCATCAGTCTAAGCACAAATTGAAGATGCTTGTTGTCAATAGGAATAAAAAAAGGGTCAGTCACCCATAACATGCACTTGTGTTATAATGTATCTGCATTTTACAGTGTCCATGAACATCAGTCTCACTCTTGAATGCTGTACTCTTAGCCATGAGTCATGTGACCTCTTTCTTCATTTCCACACTCAAGGCAGATGACACTTACATCCAGCTGAAGAAGGACCTGGAATATCTAGACCTGAAGGTGGGCTTTAGTGGACCTGCCTTCACCTTCTTCCTCTGCCCATCTTCTCCCTCTCTCCTCAAGGCATAAACTCTTCCTGATTTATTTCCCCTCCTTATTCTCTGTAACGGCTGCTCTGCTCTTTAACCCTGAAGGATGTGTAGAGTGAATTTTGAAACCGATGATTACATTTAAATCAGTCAATCTTCACAGAGAGCAATGCGTCATTTTAAGCTTTTATTGCTAAAAAACAGATTTTATGCTGCAATTTAGCAATAAAAGTCTTGGCGGATGCATGGATGTAGTGACTAGTGATGGCTGCAAATGTTAAGAGTCCAGGAGGAGAGTTTGTCAATTGAAGGTCAGATGGATGCTAGAATCTGATTCTGAATTGTCTTTCCTTCTGTTCAGTATGTGCATTGGCGTCAGTTGCATTTAGGGCTGCACGATATTGATGAAAAATGTGATATACAGTAACTTGTTATATAATGCGATTATGTGATGTGTGTAATTTAAAGTCTACCTTTGGTCAATAATTGTATCCCTTAAAACACATCTCCTTATCATCATAGAACGTCAGTGGAGAAAGGCATATAGTTCATCATAACATTGTAATATACAACTTATACATAATTCAGCCGCTATATGGCTAAATGTACCCGAGTTTTCATATCAACAGAAAAATATACCGGGATAACCTGGCTTCCCGTGTTTTACAGCATAGTAATGATATGCTAAAGCCCTTCCACACGTTGACGTGAGGGTTTGTGACGTCAGAAACACCAGTATTTGGTTCACTGCAGTTTTAAGGAGAAAATACTTAGCAATGGTGTTGACTTATGAATTTGCACATGGTTTGTTTTAAAGCATATTAAAAACACCACATAGACATATTAACAACATTAAAAACTAGTTTTTAACCACAGGGGGTCTTTAAATTATATTTAAATATATTTAAAAACTGAAAATGATACGACCAACATATGTTTCACATTCTTTTGGCTCTAAATCCTCAGTAGCATCTGCAGGTGATTTAGGATATCTAATCTTCTCAGACTAGTTTAAGTCAAAACAGCTTAGAATACACTAAGTAAAAAGAAAAATCCTTTATATTAATACAATACATTGAACCCTATTTTTATAGACTTTCTTGTACACAGGACAATCATTCTCTACTTTGTGTCAACTTAAAACTTCGATTTTACATAACTTTTTGAAGTGTTAAAATATTAAATTAAGCCATTGCAATATGCAAATCACTATTTGAACATATGCAATATTTTGATCAATTCAATATATCGTGCAGCCCTAGTAGCCTTTATATATCTTATATAGAGTTTCTTCGCTTTTGTCACAAACTTTATGGTCACTGACTTTTCCGACCCTCTTTGAAGTGGAGTGCATTACTTGCCATAAATAATCATTCATATTTCAAATGTATATTTCCAACGTATGCCAGAATTTATACCTACAGTTCACAGAAACCCTTTTTATCTTCATTTCAAACAGATGAAAAGTATTGAACCTCTCATCTATTCGGTACACAGTGCGTTCTGTTTGAATGTAAGGATGGCGTGTGCACAAAATGTGACCAATTCATGCCTTCACCTGCTGCAGTGATGTAATCCCCCTGGTTATCGTTGTGTGCATTGCACATGATCTGTAGAGTCATACTCATATGCATGTGCTTTTTTTGTTTTGTTGTTCTTTTGGTAAAATATCAATACTGCACTGATGAGGGATTGTCATAGAGATTGCATTGTAATTGTGACCATTATGTGAATTATTTCAGTACAAACATTGAGCATCAACTAATTATTCTAGAGTTTGAGGTTTTCTGTTAATGAGTGAACGTTTACTGACAGCTGCTCTTACTTATGCAGTATCCTTTAGCTAACCCTTGTTTATCACTAAATGATTCACTCCCACATGAGTTCGTGTCAAGTTCACTGCCGATGAAAGTATTGATACTTTGCCAAAGATAGAACAGCGCTTTGGGTGGATCGTTGCGGCTCTCCCCAAATCCCCCAGTTGCTATTTGTTCGTAAACACATCTCAGAGCTTCCAAAAACAGTGTTGGTTTGTTTTGTTTTGCTTTTTTTGTTTGTTTGTTCGTCTTGAGATTTTAAGGCCTTGTTCTTTTAGTTTGCCATAGCACAGTTTGTTTACATGATTTCGTCAACATTTTGTCAATAGAATGTGCAGTCTTGTTGGTTGCTTGATCGATGCAACCTTACAGCCAACACAGTCTTGATGTTGATGCTAATGTTGGTGAAAGTGAATGAGCTTTTGCATTTTGTCAACAGGTAACTGGACGTGACTCTCTTAAAGATCGACCACCCCGGCCTGTTAAAATAGCTGAAAGTGACATAGATGTAAGTTTTCTTCTCTCTTTATTAATGCCCACTTTCTGATCATGGCCTCCCCTTTAGTTCTCTCTGTTTGCTTCTCACAAAAAGCTGTTACTCAAGCCTGAATTTGTACGCACTGTGGGGAGAAGCAAGCTCTCTCTGTGTCAAGAAGAAATTGAAATTATTGACGAGGGCTTTTTATATTCAATGCTCAATTTAAAGAGAAAAATACATGCAATGGGAGTTTTATACTTTGGGCTTGTAAATTTTTCAGTTTGATTTTTGTATTCCAGTGCTCTCGCTGTTTTTCAGTTGATTTGGAGGTAAATAATCTGGAAGTCCTGGCTTTTCATCATTAACATTGTTTCGGTTTAACAATTTATACGAATTTTGTTGGTGTATTTATCTGTGTGATGAATATTTAATGTTGTTAAAACAACAATATATGGCTGTAAAATAATAACAGCTTAATAATTAATTGGAGGGAATGATAAACAGAGTGGAGAATAAACAGGCAGTGTGAAGAAGACCGTAAACAAGACACTTCTGCAGCTTCCGTCTCTCGCACGCGCGCACGTACCCTGTAACCCATTTTTCACTAAGAAAATGCTGTTTGTTTCTGCAAATAATGACACCAAAATTGTCTTGGGTGCATGGAGTTTATGCTAATGAATATCTTCAATAGTGGAAAATGTTGAATATGGAATAGCGGAAGAATGTGTTCCGTCGGCCCTCTGTTTGATATGTTTGTATACTTTAATGGATTCCGTTCAGTCATGCCTTCTGTTTGGTGACAATTATTTATTGCTGTTTGTGATTGTCTCCCCAGGTTAAGCTTAGTAGGTTATGCGAGCAAGACAAGATCCTTCAGGAGCTGGAGGCCAGTATACGCACACTCAAAGAAGATAAGGTGCTTTGTGTTTTTTCCTCATCTAAATTCCGTATTGTAACACAGGCGTTGATGCTATATTGTGTTGCACGATGTCAACTTTATACACTACCGTTCAAAATTTTCGGGCCAGTAAGATTTTGTTTTTAAGAAATCTATACTTTTATTCAGCAAAGATGCATTAAATTGATCCTAAGCATAAGTAAAGACATTTATAATATTGTTACCAAAGTTAGATATTTATGTGCTGTTCTTTTGAACTTTCTATTCATCAAAGAATCTTTGAAAAAAAAGTGTCATGGTTTCCATGAATATATTAATATTGAGCGAAAGTGACTTACTTGAAATTAAAAAAAAGGAAGTAAATCTAACAGACCCCAAAAAGCCATTGTTAGCTTGAAGATCTATTTCTACTTGATCTAAGCCTTTAAAATGACTTTTGCTGTTATAAACTAATATAGTCAGATTGATTCAGCCATATTAAATAACCAGTTTTAGATCTAATTTTAGATGTTACTACATAAAGCAAATTTTGACCTAAATGAAATGTTTTTTTTTTTCAGGATTCATTAATCACAGAGGAGCCTAGTGTCCAACCTGATGATTCAGGTCTCTAGTTCTTTTTCTTTCTAACTTCTTTATCTGCATCGTCTTCTGTTTCTTACCTTATCTAGGACAAGCTCGAGTCAGTTCTGGATGTTTCCCATCAGCAGATGGAACAGTACCAGGACCAGCCCGCCCATGCAGAGAAGATCGCCTATCAGCAGAAGCTGTTACGGGAGGATATGGTCCACATCAGGGCGGACATCTCACAGGTGTCCACGGTGAGGACACATACCCGTGTCCATACACTGACTGAAGACTCAAGAATATCAATGCAATACTAATATCAGCTTCGTTCTGTGTTAAACAGGAGATGGAGAACGCTTGGGCAGAGTACAACCACTTAGAGAGAGATGTGGACAGACTGCGTTCAGTCCTTCAAGACCAGATGACCCACAGTGCTCTCTCTCAGGTCAGACCCAGAGGAAAATGACACCAAGCTGATTTAACTCTTTTCAAAATGTAAATGAAGGACAGAGGTCTTTCTTTACTCAAACCCAAAATTGTATTTCAGCTTTTATCCCTTTAATGCATGCTTCCAAACTAAAGTATCAATACTGTTTGAGCGGCAAAATGTATCAAAAGATGTTAAACCGTGTCTCCTTTTCTATTCAGCATGCCGGACCTCTCAGTCCGGTAATTGATAGAGAAAGAACAAAGTAATGAAAGAGATATGGAGCTCTCGGAGGCGAAGTGAAGATCTAATGTTAGTTTTTGATCAGCGTGATAGAGTCTTAAGAACAAGGCATACCGTGTCTAAGATTATTGATTTCTCAAGTGTTTGTGTGAGAGCGCACACAGACAGAGTCAATAAATTATGGCTTGTTGTGAAAATACAAATAAGAGAAAATCCTATCCTTTCTTCAGTGCCCCTTTGAGCTCTAAATTTGCCTCTTAGAAAATCAAAAACAAGCCTCAGGGTCATCATATATATTTTTTACACTGATCACAGCAGTAAGAAAGTACTTGTATTCTATTCTATTATATCATATATTATATTATATTTTTAAGCTGTTGGTTAATTTAGATTTTTCATCCGTTTATTTTGAAAATATTGTTCTTATATTAATTATATTATATTAATGATCTGAATACTCAAAGACAGACACTTATTTTCAATATTCTATACACTTGAATAGCATTTATATATTCTGATTATGACATTTTATATATATATGGATTTTCTGTTCAGATGAGCTTAATTTGTGTGTATATTTGTATATCAAATAATATATTCAGTTTTATTATTTAAGTAAATGTAATGCATATAATTACGTACTGAAGTATGTGCACTTGTATTCTATTCCCTCCTGTCTCAGGCTTATATTTACTCTTTTATTCTGTTTAATAGTTGGACTGTTGTATTTCATCCAAAATGATTAAATTCTGTGCTACTGTGCAGCAGGAGAAATCTCAGCTGAGGAAGGAGCTGTGGCGGATTGAGGACGTGCTTGCAGGCCTGAGCTCCAGCAAAGCCAACTACAGAGTGACCATTGACTCTGTGCGTAATCCAGGTGAGAGCGGGCCCCTGCCTGCCATCACTCCCATGCACTGGAGCACAGACCGAGGTACTGAGGTCAAACATCACCACACGCATCTTACTGCGTACAGATGCTACTGATAATGATACATGCATTTTTATTTTTTTTTGCTTTGTGATGTCGACGTTTGGGATATTTGCGTGTCCCAGAGAGGAAACTTGTGCCTTCAGCATCATTGTCCACAGTGCCTTCACTCTTCACTCCATCCATGAGTGAACTGAAAGCTGCTCAGTCCAGTCCCCATCTCAGCCCGGTGCAGTCTACCCAGCAGCCCCTGCAGCTCTCAAACCCAGTCCACAAGCAAAAATGGGTGAGTGAGTGAAACTAGGTAATCAAGACACTACTTTAGTCTAGTTATCTGTATTTATGGATGTTTATGTTTACATATGCAGCCTGAGGAAGATGCTCCACCCAGACCCCCCCTGCCTCACCTCTACAGCCCAGATGAACACCCCCCAGCTGTGCCCCCTCTCCCCAAAGAGACCTCCGTCATCCGCCACACATCAGTCCGGGGCCTGAAACGACAATCTGATGAGCGGAAACGTGACCGTGAGATCGGGCAGTACACTAACGGAGATCATAAGGTTTGTGACACTCAATGGCACCCGGATAAGGCCAGCTGTCATCTGTGCTGGTGGTTAAATGTTATTATAGTTCTGAGCTCTATTCTTCTGGGACTGTAGGTTGAGATCCGGGCATTCCTCAGTGAGCCTGAACTGCTGGCAGTTGGTGGACAAATGGGGGGCTGTAGCCGTGACAGTGGCTACCAAACTCTACCAAACAGAGGTACACACAGACCTGTACACAGTAAGACTCAGGTTTGCACAAGGTTACCACATTCGCTGAAAAGGGAATGTGAGGTTCGGTTCATGTAAACCACAGTACAGTTCATTAGTGATGTGAAAACAATCCGCAAGTAATAGTATTAATTATTAACTCCTAATTAATTATTATGTATATTTGCTTTGTAGCCTGTGCAGGTGCTTCCCATCTTCCATAATTCACATTTGGAGAATTTCAACAAATTCTGCAAGTGTGGAAATATTAATGAATGCATTTAGGCTTCATAAGATGCTGTGAATATGAACTTAGTCTTAACATAACGAACTACAAAAGAGCTGAATAGGTGAACAATATTATTTCCACCACCATCATTTTCTTCAAAGAATGCTGTTAAACACAATACATAATTTGAGATGTGATGATAAATTATACTGAGGTGAAAATGTGCAAATTACTGAATTTTCCTTTGATACAGCGATAATTCCTTTCAGAAGTTTGGGGTTAGTAAGATATCTTTTTTAAAGATATTAGTACTTTTATTCAGTAAGGATGCATTACATCGATTTCAAATCAATTCTATTTCAAACAAATGCTCTTTTGAACTCTCTATTTATCAAATAATCCTTTGCATAATGTTTACAAAATAATCCAAAAGAATAATGGTTTCCACAAAAATATTAAGCAGCACAACTTTTTTCCAACATTGATAATAATAAGAAATGTTTCTTGAGCATCAAATCAGCATAATAGAATGATTTCTTAAGGATCATGAGACACTTTGCCATCACAGGAATAACATTACAATTAAAAATAGAAAATAGTTACTTTAATTTTCTCTAATATGTCCCAATGTTACCGTTTATTTATTTTATTTTATATCAAATAAACGCAGCCTGGGTGAACATAAGAGTCTTTTCTTTTTCTTTTTTGTTAAATATTAAAAATCTTACCAACCCCAAACTTTTTAAATACTGTTGGACATTGTTAGCAGGCAAATTAAAACTACTAAAAACAATTGTGCTTTAATAGCATCCACAGGGCCAAAAGTGCCCATAGCTGAAGAAACATGCTTGCCTAATTGCGTACCAAGTGTGAATGTGAATGTAAAGACTGTTTGATGTTTAAAAGTATGATCTCTCAGTTCAGAATTTGACATGGTCTGAAAGATTTGTCTTAATCCAGTCCAAATTCTGTTAGGTTTGACTAGCTCGTCTTCAAGACTGAACCAGTCATCAAATATTTCATCGTTCGTCACCCTTAGAAGAGGACTCACCACCACAAGCTTGAAGGTAGGAAGCCAAACCAGTCCTTAAAGTGTCTATCGAGAGGCAGAGGGACATAAAGGGTCTCTCATAGTTTGCTTTGGCTGGTTGATTAGATTCAGCAGCAGTACAAAGCGCTGAGCACATGAAATAAAAGCAGCCAGTGTGGGCTTGAGCCAGACTGTACTTTGCGAATGAGATTCTGCCGTTGTGTTGCCATGCAGACTGTGAACACAGTGTGTGTCTCCAACCCTGATGGATTCATGCAGAAAATGTTAACAGAAATGAGCACAGCAGAGCTTTTCTCATTCTCCCTTTCTGACTGACTGACTGACTGTTCACACATTATTACCAACACATCATACAAATGTCTCCAAATTATATAATATATTGCTATTTAAATATACAATATTGTTCAAAAGTTTGGTTTGAAAGGAAAAGGTTTAAAGGAAAGTTTTTGAAAGGAAACTGTTATGTTCATCAAGGCTGCATTTATTTGAACAAAAACAGTAGAAACATTAATATTGTGAAACAATGCAATTTATTACCAATTTTTACTATTGCGATGGCAAAGCTGAATTTCCAGCAGTCTTCAGTGTCACATGATCCTTCAGAAATCATTCTAATATGCTGATTTGCTGCAAAAAACACTTCATATTATCAATATTGAAAACAGTTGTGCTGTTTAATATTTTTGAGGAAACGGTGATGCATGTTTTTCTCCCCGCTGTTGCTTTGGTCCGGTTTCTTTCAGCATTATTAATACATCCTCTGGTTTCTCCTAGGAGAGACCAAAGAGTGCCTTGGAGCGGCTGTACTCTGGGGAGATCGTGCAGCAGCGCGGACGCATGAGCGCTGAAGAGCAGCTGGAGAGGATGAAGCGTCACCAAAAGGCCCTCGTACGGGAGCGCAAGAGAACGCTCAGCCAGGGCGAGCGCCAGGCCTCCACATCTCGCTCCTCCTCCTCCGCATCCAGACCCGTGTCTGCAGACCTGGGATCAGTACGTTAGAGCACAATGACATCTTTTCCTCCAGAGAGGATTATCACCCTGACATAAATGTACATTCAGCTATTTACAGTGTTTTGATGGAGAACTGTAAGATTTTGCGTTACTGCGATCAGCATTTTAGCGTAGTAGTGTCTGCCGCAGGTAAGTGGGTTTGTGGGAGGTGTTACAGAAGGAGACGGGAGAGATTTTATCATATGTTGTCGGGCCGCATGGATGGGCTACAGAATAAGGACAGATGGGAGATATACTATTTGCCAATGAAATACATGGACTAATGTGTTTAGAGGATTAATAATGAAAGCTGATGTGCTATTGATTCTCATTACAGGTTCAGAATGTTGTAATGACTTATATGAGTGTTTAATGTTAAACTTGGGACATGGATCCCAAAGGAGCAGTTCATCTGGGATAGTGAATCAAAGTAGTGTGCTTTTACTTGGGGGGTGTATGAAAAGGCCAAAGGAAGCACTAACATCAAAATGCTCTTTTAACCTCTATAACAATAACCCAATGCTCAAAGTTATGGGAAACAATGCCTGCTCTATTAGTGGACTCATATACTAAACTAAATTTCAAGCACAACAAGCTCTCAAGCCTTTTAGCTGTTCATCACTCAACCACAATAATTATAGCATAACTAAAGTGTGAAACCAGACTATATTGTGCTTACCTCACTCATAAATCTTTTTGTTTTATACTAATTTCACCAAATTTCCCTTTTTCACATCCGGCTTTCTAATAACAATTCTTCCAAAACCTGCAAAATATATATTTTTTCCATGCAATTTGGGTCTGACTTGAGGCAAGTTATATGGCCTTCTTTGTACAGAACAAATGACATGATCTTATTTTGTTTTTTGATTTAAAAAATATATAATTTAATTTTACAAAACCAGACCTGGTTTAACTTACCCTGGCTTTTGTTATCTATAATTATCTATAGTTATCTATATCTATAATTTTTGTACATCTATAATTTTTCTCCTTGTTTTACCAAAATGTATTGGTCCTTGGTGATGTATGAATGAGTTGTGTTTATAATTGTACTACTTACTGAACATGTTTTTTAATCACTTGTATGGTGATAATAATATAACAGCGAATTGTAGCATAATTTGCAAAGAGAAAATCTTTTTTGTAGATTTTTGCACAAGAAAATAAACACTTTGCTAGTAAAAAAGCAAAAGGAGGTAATTGTTCTTTTTCTGTCAACTGTGAATGTAAAACCGCAGTTTATTTCACGACACACTGATTTATTTTCTTTCCAGTAAGCACAATAAAGCCTGGGAATGAAGCATGTAAATGAAGTCACAGATGGAGCTTTTTATTGCACCTTTCTTGGTCTGCAGGAGTGTTATACGCTACGGTTTGAGAGCTTGAACATGTGAGACTTCAGACGCAATCACTCCAATCCCTTTTACATGGTACAGAGGTACAGGAGCGCACTGGGACAATATATAATTATGCTCATGGTTGCAGTTTAACCAAGTTTTGTGTGTTGTTTTTGTGCAGGGCTCCCCTCTTTAAACTTTTCATGTAAATAAGGAATGTTGGATGTAAACTTATATGTGGAGCACAAAGGTCATTTTAGCTTTAATAGTGTCTAAGGTTCAGGAAAAAATCCTTTCTCCTTAGTTAAGATCTCTTGAGCGTTACACAGTGTAACTGGAAAAAAAAATTTGTACATTTTTCTTGTCCTGTAAATCATGAGAAGAACTAAAATTGGATGAGTGTGTCAAGTCTAGATTGGCTGTCTCAGGGTTCTGTGTGTTTGTGTGCCTTCAGTGGAGAAGAGAGCAAGACTTTGATTTGCAGCTACTGGAGCGGGCCGTGCAGGGTGAGGAGAGACCAGTCGAACACAAAGAGAGACAGCGCTCTCACTCAGACGAATGGCTTACCCTGAGTAGCACACCCATGAGAGAGTTGGATCTTGAGCCTCTGGACTACCAGCTGGACCTCAGCAAAGAGGTAACCATACTACTTATAGGGAGAATTCCCCTAAAAATGAAGAATTCCGACATTATTTCCTCCTTGTGTGGATCAGAAAATGCTCAGTAACCATGCACTTGTGTTGTATGTGCAAAAAGTGATTGAGTGAGACCACAAATGTTAAGTCCATTAAAATGCAAGTGGTGCTCACTGCAGAGCCACATGATGTCCAGCTCCACCTCCATGGAGCTAATGGCTGAAGTTATGTTTAGCGATAGGGTTATGGGTAGAATTAGGGTGTTTGACTTCAAGCTCCACCCATCCGCTCTGCAGTGAGCAGCCTCTTAAAATGTGCCTAAATTTTCCTTTTCTGTTCCATAGAAGAAAGTACGACAGAATTTTCATTTTTGGTTGAACTATCCTGAGTTTAATTAAAGTGCAATCTCAGTAACCGTTTGCAAAGTATTGTTAAGCTTTTTATAGTTTCATATTATACATAATGTACGTTTGTTTTTTACAAGAATGAAAAATTTATAAAATAAAGAAAATATTACAAATAAAAGTATGGCCAATAGATTTCAGATTAAAGTGATTGGTGTATGTTTGGTCTCAATGCCTGTATAGCTTTCAAAGCCTCAAAAGGTGGCCATCCCTGAGCGCTATGTGGACATGGATCCGGAAGAGCCCCTCAGCCCTCAGGAGATGGAGGCCCGGCATCGTAAAGTGGAACGAATCAAGAGCATCCTGGCTAAGTCTAGGTACTTACAGATCAGTCTCATTTAACATATAGAGGGAATGCATTGATGTCACTTTCCTGCTGGAACACGCCCCCTCAGCTGGACTGAGTGGCAAAAGAGCTGCTGCATGACTAGATTTAATAGGGGAAACCGCAAGTAAAACAAATGATTTTCAGTTTAAATTACAGAATCATTTAGAAATCATTCTAAAATGCTGATTTAATACTCAATAAATATTTCAATTAATTTCCCTTTTATTGTCATTGCTTAAAATACAACAAAATTAGTTATGGTGCATCCACACATAACAGCACAACAGAAATAGGTACTGTACAACTATGACAGTAAGTATAATAAAATTCAGTACAATAACTTTGGCAACTGAAGTGAGGTTATGCATGTAAAAATATTGCACAGCATTATCTTGCAGTGGCCCAAACAATTAGTGCAAAGGGTATTTCGTATTATCAGTTTAAAACACATGTGCTGCGTAATATTTTTTGTGTGATTTTTTTTTCATGATTCATTGATGAATGGAAAGTTCAAAAGAACAGCATTTATTTGAAATAGAAATCGTATGCTTATCTTTACTGTGCCTTTTGATCAATTCAATCCTTGCTGATGCTGAGAACATTTTTGTTACACTTTTGTCTGTCAGTTCATTCTCGTGTACCTGTTTTTTGTTTTTGTGTCTGTGTGTACGTAAGTGTCCAGAATATACCTCCTCCTGCAGCAGTAGACAAGCCAGTGCTTCCGGACATAGACTCTGCTCTACAACAGCAAGAGAGAATCATCACCATGTCCTATGCCTTAGCATCCGAGGCCTCACTCAAGAGCAAACAAGTGGCAGGTAAACTAACCAGGAGGATTACTGTTCTACACAGGGAATTGATCTCCTCAAATTACTTGTATCTTGTTAATACACTCCATATTCTATGGAAACGCATCCTGTATTTTGCATGGCGTTTATTAGTCAAATCACAGATTGTACATTTACATTTACTAGTGCAAAGCGCCCCTGCAAAATCAGTTTTTGTGTGTGTTTTTAGGAATTGTTGGTTTGCTGTGTTTGAGTGCTCATTGTTACAATTAAACAGCAAAAGTTCAGTGACATTTTTATATGTGCATGGTAGAAAGCAAATACTGATACTGACATAATGACATACAATAAATATGGAAAATTGAACTACACGATTCAGGGAACAGCTACACAGTGAATTCCGAGAAATCTCTACGCTTGAGCAAACAGTTTGTGAATAGACTACTGCAAATGATGGCCGTGAAAGAGACTGTGAACGCATTGAATAGGATATGTTTAGTTGGTGAATAGCATAGGCTACTATTAAACAGTAGCGATAACGTTAAACGCACCAGAATAAAATACACTATTCAGAAGTAAACAGCGTAGCTGACTTACAGATTCAGTTAACATCCACAAATGAATCAGCGTGATGATTCAGGGAGCAGGCTACACAGTGAACTCCGAAAAAACGTTACGCTTGAGCAAACAGTTTGTGAATAGGCTACTACAAATGATGGCTGTGAATAAAATATAATATTCAGAAGTAAACAGTGTAGCTGACTTAATATTTAGCTGACAGAGTGTTTATGTCAGAATGTTTATTTTTAAACCACAACCTTCTAAGTGCTTCTTTTACCAATATATTTACCGATATCTTTTGCATTTCTAATCCAAACATCATCAAACTTGGCACTGCACTTACTCGTGCCCGTAGCAAGACACTTGTCAAGTTTGAAACCCATCGGATGAACGGTTCGAGAGATATGCGAATAACAGACACACAGACAGACATACAGACAAACAGACAGACAGATGTTCCTGTAATTTATAGATAGATGTTTTTAGCAGTAAGTAACGTACTGTGAAAAGCACAAATTATGTTAAATGGGAAGTGCAAGGACAGGGAGTACACAATGTGTGTTAAGATAGGCTAAGGAAGATGAATGAGAAGCCCATAATAACCATACAATCAGTTCACACTTGATTGACTGTCAGAGCTCCATTTGAATAGATTAATTTCAGATATGGTCTGCCGTACACCTTGACAGTTCAAATATTCTGTAAAGATCAAGGTAAATGTGAAGAAAACCCTTCAGAAACAGTTATTTGTAATTCTAATCTGACAGTGCCAATAAAACTTCCTAAACCGTCACTCTGACAACTACGGAATAACTGTGAACGCTCTGAGAAACGGTCCACCCTGTTTCAAAACATCGGTAATGGAGGCGTGATGAGGAAGAAGAAAGAGCAAAGCCAAGCCTATCAACCACGACGTTAATAACTGAACATTATTCCTTATTAGCGCAGATCTGACGAGTAAAGATGCTTGCTAATTGGGAGACATGTCGGATCTTTCAGGCTGGGAGGAATCTCTTGATGAGGCCATTTTTTTCAGAGCCGATCAATGACCCAGTTGAATATGCACTGGGGCTTGTTCACTCTGCATCCCGTGGCAGCACTTTGAACATCTTTCTGAAATGGCATAAAAGCACACCATCGTTTCATCTTTAGTTCTTACAGAGGCCTCACTCACTCTGCCAGGTCTAACCTTCAGACATGGAGCAGCATGTCGCTCAGTCACACAGGTTTGCAGTCAATTCGTCCTGACGTGATGGTTCATAATGTGTAAGGCAGTATGGCGTAGTCAACAATTATCATTGGAGAACATGTCAGAATACATCATCTGTGAAGGCAGGTCTGGGTTTTGGTCAACTTCTGCACATCATTGTGCATTTATTTTGAGTAACGACTAAAGTAGTCAGACCTGTGGCCTTTAAGCAAACAGTATAAATAAAAAACGTTATTTTTGTTAGACAAACTTTATTTTAAAAGTTGAATGAACTATCGAATGTAGAAAAAGTTACACAAACAATTGTTGACAGTTTTTGCGCTGGTTAGTATGAGCAACTTAAAATATTAAACAGCAAGAACTTACAATGTCAAGTTTGGTTGTGAGAGTCCAATTAACAGGCTGCTGAGCATGCACAGTTTGATCACTGATGATGCACTTGAATAATTGTGTTTTTAGTCAAAGCATGTGATGCAATTTTTTTTTGTTTTTCAGAAATAATAGTTGTTTTAGCTTTATTTGGTGTTTTAAATTATTTATTTGCTGTACAATTTAAACTAATGTCTCAATCAGAGTGATAAGTGTTCTCTTTGGTGAAGTTTCTTTCATTTCAATGAGTATATACGACTTGTTTCGGTGTATACGTAGAAGTATAACCTTTTCAGTTTGTTCAACAAACTGATACAACAAACTAAGTTTTATGTTACTTGTGTAATTTTAATGATCAGCTTAATGCAATTTAAAACTTGGGATCCACAAGTAAAAACATTATTAATTTTGAGTTTACAGAACTTGTATAAACTAAGTTTATACAACAATTTTTGTATACTCAAAGTCCTGAAGCTGGTTGCCTCAAGTTTTCTAAACTTCTGATATTTACAGTGCATTCTCTTAATATATTGAGTTGTTGTGCACATGAGGGTTGGCTTGTGACATCGCCTGGTTCCACTAACCCTCTTTGCAACATTGTTTTGTCATGTCTGTTCTGTTCTATCAATAAAAGGTAAAGGCCAACATTTTTGGCTAAAACTGCTACCAACTGGTCCAGTGGTGGACTACTAGCCAGAGGGGCCAAAGTCAACCTGGTTAAAGCTGGTAGACTACCTTGGTTAAAGGAATAATTTGCCAAACATGTAAAAGTACTCACCCTAATATCGTTTCAAACCTGTATGACTTTATTTCTAACTTGGAACCAAAGGGAGGAGTTAGTGCCTATGAGCACTTGGGATTTCATGTTTTAAAAAGGTTTCAAAAGCACCGTCAATGGTCCATGAGACTTGGTTGCTATATTCCTAATCTTTTGGATGTAGATGACCAACAAATTTGTCAGTCATTATTTATTATGTTAACCACTTCTCGAGTTGAACTCGAGAACCAGATCATTCAGTTTGGTGAACTGAAAATACATTAGGCCTACTGTTCAAAAGTTTGTGATCAGTACGTTTTTTTTTTCTTTATGTTTTTGAAAGAAGTCTCATATGTTCACCACGGCTGTATTTATTTGATTATAAATACAGTAAAAAAGTTTATATTGTGAAATACTTTTTTATAATTTAAAATAACGGTTTTAATATATTTTAAAATGTAATGTATTCATGTGATGGCACATCATTCTCCAGAAATCATTCTAATATGCTGATTTCTGTGCTAAAGAAACATTTCTTATTATCATCTATGTTGAAAACAGTTGTGCTGCTTAATACTTTCGTGGAAATTCTGATATTTTTTTTTAGGATTCTTTGAATGAAGTTCTGACAAACAGCATTTATTTGAAATAGAAACAGAAATATTTGTAACACTGTAAAATACTTTATTTCTTGTCATGTTTGATTATTTTAATGCATCTTTGCTGAATAAAAGTATTCATTCTTGTTTTAGTTTTTTTTAGTAAGCTAAATCTAACACAATTTTTTTTTCTAAATCTGGTTTTCTCTCATGAATGTGCCAAATGATTTTCAGTTAATAACTAATCTGTTCTTCAAATACAATAAAGTTATTGTATGGCTTCAAAAGACTTTGTATTAAGCTCGTAAATCATACAGACCATTTTTATGATAATTTATTGTGCTTTTTACTTCCTTTTTGAAAGCAAGAGCAACCAGTACATCTCATTGTTTAAAAGGTCCCCCTTTGCGTTACACATTGGTAGAATGGAAGTCATACAGGTTTGGAATGACATGAAGGTAAGTAAATGAGGACATTTTTTTTGATGTCTATCATTTTGTGACTATCATTTTAAGTTTGACTGCGTTGATGACCAGTCTTATGTACCTACAAAAAGCTGTTTGTATTATGTAGCAGCAGTTAACTGTGTCACTAGCTCTTTGTGTGTTACTGTGCACCCCTCTGTTTCTGCTTTAGCCTCACCGCCGGTTAACAGTCCCACCTCACTCCCTCAACCTCCTCCACCTCCTCCTCTTCCTCCCCCCACTCCTGCTGCCGTCTCTACGGCTCAGTCTGCTCCCCCTTCCCTGAGCAATGGATTTCACTACACCTTTGTCTAATCAGAGAAAACAAAACAAAAGTAAGAACTAACCGCTTAGCACGCTAATGTGCTTTTGCTAATTGTTCCGTGTGTGTTTTGACACCTTTTCTGTCTGCATGCTGCATGATTGTGCTTCATCAGGGCTTGTGCTGTAACGTTACTAGTAACTTCGTGAGTAGTGTAGATTGGCCCCCATCTAACAACTGCTTCCACATCTGGAGAAAGAGAGGTGTGTAAATTGTGTGCAAATTGGCTTTTTGTGTACTGATAAGCCTAAAAAGCCATAAACAAATGCTGTCTTGTGAAATGTTTGTAATTAACAAAGACTCTGGGAATCACGGTGGCAGCACTTATCGTTGTGTTGCCAAACAACACTGGCTTTGCCATCTGCAAACAGCTTTTTGATGTCTGTGACTGAAATAAAGAACAGAATGGCAGTCAGGGTTTTGTAAAAACTTTAGAAGCACTTTAGATGTGCTTTTCTTTACAAAACTGTTTCAGTGCAGTTCATGAAAAAGTGTGAATGGCTCACTACTGTGTGTCTGTTTCACTTTCACCTGCTTTGTGTGCTCTGCTTCCCAGCATGCCCTAAATCAGTGCATTGCCATGCCTTCTCATTTGACATATGCCTGCCGTGAGCTGTTTTATATACAAAGGCACTGTCCACAAATACTGTACACTTTTGGGTCCCATTACTTTTTTTAAGGTGTTAAAGGCTCAAATGTCTTGTTCTCTTAATAGAGAACTATTACATAAACCATTATCTAACAATTAAATTAACCTAGCATCAAAAGTAGATCATTTTACCTTATACCTGATGCCTTAACGCATTGAATGTCCTTATTTTGGTATTTTTATTTGATATTCAGTTTGATGGTCAAAACTAATTTATATTTTAATTAATATTAATCACCATAACTGTAATATCACTGTAATATAACCCGTTTACTAACTATAAGTAGCTTATAGTTAGGTATAGGATTAGGGTTAGTAGAATAAGGATAACGATCAACTTTTCTGAAGGTTAAAAATCTCCTTTTTCAGACCTTTTTTTATTTAATTTTCATTTTTCAAGTCCTCAGTCAGTCCATTTGATCACTGAATGCCTGAGCTGCCTGTGTTAATCTGCTGTTTCAGCAGCATTTGAATGAAATTGAGCTGCATGATGCATGTCATGCACATGCATGTTTGAAGTGTGTTTAGCTCAACACCGTCTACGTAATATGCTGCACTGAAAGGAGGAGAATGGAGAGTGTTTACCTGTCTGCTTTTTAGTAAGGTAATCAGGGGTGGATCTAGAAAATTATTCATAAGGTGGAAAGAGGACTGTGAGGGGTGGCAACACCAAGCATCCAATCATCTATACTTAAATTATACTATATCATCTATACTACATCTACTATTGTTAAAATCAAAATACAGAGAGGCAATAATCAGGGTCCAAGCCCCAATGGTCAATGTAGATGATTAGCTGTCCAATTAAAATGAATCTTTACAGAAAAGTTGAATCTTCACTGAAAGTTAGGGTTTGGTGAATCAGGTTACAGCAACACACATTTGTCAAAAGGGCAACTGACTTTCAAAGGAAATCACTCTCATCCTGTTAGATTAAACAAGAAGTAAAAAAAAATACCGCTATAAAAATGTTTACTGTTTTAAGGCGCGTGATCATAATATTTTACATTTAAATTTAGATTAATCACATGTCATAGGATAACAGAGGACAATTTCAAATCAAAAGAATATCTGGAAAAAGACAAATACAATTGTTTCTTCATTTTAAATGGGAAGCAATGTTTAATCATGTCTGGCAACTTGAAAACAAAAAAAATATGTTTTATTGGGGTCTATAAAAGTTAAAAAATATATATGCATTTCATAGATTTCTATGTACCAAATTAAATAAAACTGTACTGTCAGTACACCGTAGTTATACATATGAACTAAATTAATGCATTTATTTCCATTCTAAGTAATGAAAACTGATAGAAAAACATTAGGCTTAAAATAATCCTTATCCTATGGACAATTTTAATATCACAACCTTCTTCTTTCAGTTGAAATGGCTGATAGTTTTGAATTTGTAGTTAGCATCATAAATTCACTAGGTATCCAATTCAACTTATGTTCTTAACTTTGGTCAACTTAAAGGTTGTATCAGCAATTGTGGGTGACGTCACTTCTGTTTGTGTTTGAAGCGAGATCCCAAACAAACCAAGTTAGCTCGCCCCTCCCTCCTCCTCCTTCAGCTCAGACTTCGCGTGCAGCCGTGCACGAGCGCAAAACCTCACAACACCCACCCCCCTGTCGGTGATTGGTTGGAAGTTGGAACACTATTTATTTTGGTTTTGAGTGGTTGGTGAAACCAATTGTTTTTGTGTGCAGATCTCAGAGCCTAGGCTGCCTACAGCGACGCGTTTTTTTGATGGCCTGCTTATGGGGCGGCCAGCTAGCGGATCGTTAGGAAAGATTAGATGAATGTGATCATTTATTTTTGGGCCTGAAATCGCTGATACAACCTTTAAAGCCTGTCTTTCAAAAATGTAAATCTAGATTCTTACCTAACTCTGCTATTAGTTTCTGTGATCAGGAAATACTTATTGGTTTCATTTTATTTTGTCGGATGTAAAATATATCCATGATGAAAGTGGATGAAAAAGAGTCATATCTGTTAAGGAAGTTGACTGCACAGTGCGTGTTGATATTTTTTTTGTCATCACATTAAAGTGCAGCTATTAAAATGCGGTACAGAAAATGTGTAAATTTATATTTTACACTGGGAAATATCTGGGGTGGCAATGATTTTTCTTAGGATGGCAGCTGCCACCCCCACCCCGGTAGATCCGCCCCTGAAGGTAATGCTTATGTTATTTAAAAAAAAAAAGGGAAAAAAGGCAGTTGAGTTTAACAGACTAAGTACTTGCAAAACATGGGTTTCAACTGTAACTTTTTTCTCTTTTTAGCACATTGACAAATTTGTTACTTTAGTACACCCTTATTTGTGGGTCCTTTTTATTATTAAGTGTATTATGTTATTTGTTTCACTTTGTTTCTTTCCATTTGACATCTCTTACTCTTTATCTCTTTTCTAGCCAAAGCTGTGTCTGGATATTGAGGTGCTGTCACATTCTGAAAACCCCACTATTGGTGGACAAACTTAACTCTGCTTATCCAATCTCATCGCTCACATTTAGAGATGACGTTAGCGCACTTTTGGACTCACATGGGAACTCACTTCTGACAAGCATTTTTGTAGAGCTTTTATTTGATATGGACATTTTGCTGTGGAAACTGCTGTGCATATACAAGATCTTACCATGTTAACCCAGATATAGAGAGCCATTTTATATACATTATTGCACTTTTAATATGCTCCGTATTGTAGAGAACATTTAAAAGCTCATGTTTCACTTCTCAAGGCAAGACAGAAGTCTGGATGGGTATCAGTTTGAAATACAATGGTAATGTAATGACAAAAAAAGTATTATAAATGTGACGCGTTATAAACATGAAGGGTACAAAAATGTCAAATGTTGATTGTATTTTGTCAATTCAGATGATATTCTTACACCAAATCACTTGAAATATTATTTTTATGTATGCAGCACTGCCAGTTTCCAGTTAGCTTGCAAATGCATTTTATTTTTGTTGACAAAGTTAGGGGAAAAAATAACAAAATAATATTTTCAAACAGGATTTGTGTGAAACGGGTTTGGGAGGGATATGCCACATACTTTTTTTTCTTTTCTTTTTTTTTTAAAGAAATTGTAAATATTAAAAATATTAACAAGCTATATGTCTTTTATTCTGTTTGTGTTATTAATGAAAGAAGGGGAGAGAGAGATAACAATTTCAAGTTGTTATCTTCAGAGGAAAAGTGATGTCAAATAAGGTATTGGTGAAATGATTTAAGGGTTTTATATTTGCATTAAAAGCAGTCATCAACTCCAGTCTCCCAAAGTAATCTCTGAAATGACTTTGACAGAAATTTATGAAACTTATTTATTGCCCATTAATGTGCTCTCATCATCGCTTCAAGGATTTCCTTTAAAATGTACATTAAGTGTTTTGACCGCTATATGATGTTTAAGGTTACAAACATAAGCATTTTAATATTCGAATTTCACACAGCTTTCTACAGTTTTGATCAGCATTTAATGTTTACAATACTGTGCAAAAGTCTGCCACAGTTCTTCTGGATTTATTTATTAAATTCTGATCAAAAATGTAGAAAGCTGTGTGAAATTAAAATCCTTATAAAGGTCTCATTCTTAAATACATTTAAGATTGAGACCTTTATTTCAACTCCACGTTTTGCTGACTGATTCAGTGCCACTTTTGTTTATCTGTTACTGAGTTAGTTTGAATAAAAGCATCCTATACATGATGGTGATTATCATTACCTGCAAAGGACATTTCCTAAGACGCTCTTGATTGGACTTTTTTTGAGTTGTAGTGTGAGTGGGTCTGCATGGCTGTTAGGACACTTTGTGTTGCAGCCCTCAAGTGAGATCTTTATCTGTAATTGGAGAGTAATTACAGTCTCTCCTTGCTGTATCTTGTTCTTTGAAAGCACCTGTGAGACATGCTGCTCCTCCCATAGCTCCACAGCAGGAGCTGCCACATCTCACTGCATCTGATTAGAAGAAGTGAGAGGTGGGCTACTGTGTGTGTGTGTGTGTGCGCGCGCGCGCCTGGTGGGCATGAGTTTGATCACATCCGCTTTTCTGCTTATTTTGCAATAAGCGGGCTGTTTTCCTCCTCCAGCAGAAATCCACCGAAGACCATCCACAGAGAATTGTGGCATTTCCATTTATTGATGTTTGGCTGCTATTTCATATACATTTGTTATTCTGCACTCCGGATTTCAAAGAGAATAAGAAAAAACCCATTATGCAAATTCTGTCCTGTTCCGTTAAATGCACTGAATGTCTCGAGCACTAATGCTGCACAAAATATTTCACACTCGTTCAAAGAAGTTTAAAGACACATATGCAAGTACGCCTACAACTGTATTTAGACGCTTTGTCATCCAAGGATTCTGTGACATTGAGTGTTTGAAAAACATTTAACCTTTGTTCAATCCAATTCATTTGAGTATCTACTGCGTTATTCCATACCGAAGTTCTGGCACGTCACATGTGCTATTGTTTTGATGTAATTCAATTCTTGATGAATACATGGCTGTTTAGAAGAATAGATGTTCCTTGGAAATGCAGAAGGAATGCTGTATTTATATGTGAATACTGTAAATGTCCTTCATTTAAATGAATGAATGATAGATTGAAGAGATGGAGGGGGTGGGGGGGATTATTGCTCTTTATCCACCGGCCAACTAACTGTGAAAACTCTCAGGAGGATTGTGGGGATTTTCAGCAATAATGTCCATGGCAAGAGCTGTAGTCATTGCCAAGAATCATTTACAAATATGCAGTTGAGTATAGACTATTTGTCAATATTGACATGAATCTGGGTGGTGTTCTCTCCACAGTACTACTCCAAATGCTCTCTGGTGAATTGGAGGCGACTGTTTACTAAATGTCTAGAAGTGACTGAATTAATTAGCTTAAAACTGTGTGCAGCATTTCTCCACGAGTCTCCATAAATTTGTTAAAACATGATGTGTTTTGGAGTGGCTCAAATCATTCCATTCTGTAAATAGCCACCTGTTTCAAAGTGAAATCTGAGCGGCCGGAGTGATTTTTAACTATTCTGACCTTGTCTTAAGAATGAAAGCTATGTTGACCGTGGAGTTTGACAGCTTGGCCTAAAGCTCTGCTTTTTGCCTTTTTGAATCGATGCTGACAAACCTCCAGTCGTTTATTCCACTATTCAGCTGAGGAATAAACAGAGATAAAACAGTGCACAAAAGAAGCCAAATTGCGATTAGTAGTGAAGAACCACAGATGGCCCCTGAAAGGTCAAAGGCACAATGCAATCCAAGAACCTAATGTGTGGACGCAACCGTATGCCCCCAAAAAACAAAACAGAATGTTTACACAAACTAGGCCTGGTTTTGCAGTACAAATGCAAGTGATTTCACATAACACTCTATTCATGATAGCATTTATTTAAAAGGACCAAATTTGACTCATTGTGACAAAATACAATTTACAATTCATGGGCTCTTTCTTCATAAAATATTAGTAGCCTCACAAGTCGATCACATTTGTTGTGTTCACATAAATGTAATATATCCTGTTATAACTATTTGTTAATTATATAGACAATTTTATTGCTTAATTTTCCTGAAAAATATACACTCAGAAAAAAAAGGTACAAAAGCTGTCACTGTGGCGGTACACCTTTGTATCTAAAGAGTGCAAATAAGTCCCTCAAAGATACATCTTGGTACCAAAAGTGTACATATTAGTACCTAAATGGTACATATTAGAACCCTTTTGAAGGTTACTGTCCCAGTGACTGCTTTTGTACCTTTTTTTCTGAGAGTGTAAAAAATTACTGATATAAATTAACTGTTTTTCATATTTATTACATAAAAGACCATTGAACATTTTTAATGTTTTTGCAAGTCTCTTTATGTTCACCAAGGCTGTGTTTATTTGATCAATACAGTGAAACCAGTAATATTGGGAAATATTTATCATTTTAAATAACTTTTTTCTATTTAAATATATTTTAAGATGTAGCCTAATAGATTCCTTTGATGACAAAGCTGAATTTTCAGCATCATTACTTCAGTCTTCAGTGTCACAAGATCATTCAGAAATCATTGTAATATGCTAATTTTATGCTCAAGTAACATTTCACAGCTGAAAAGAGTTGTGCTGCTTAAAGGGTTAGTTCACCCAAAAATGTAATTCGGTCATTAATCACTCTCCCTCATGTAGTTGCGTATCTATACTACGAATGTTATTTCTCGTGCCATTTATACGGCAAAAATTGTTTTTGCGTGCATATGATACACACTTTATGGCGTGTAATACGCACGCACTCCCCACCCCTGGCCCTAATCCTAGCCAAGGGGTTTTCAGTGCGAAGCATATACATGCAAAACACATTTTTGGCGTATAAATGGCACGAGAAATGAGATTGTGTTGGTCGTTCCAAACCCGTAAGACATTCGTTAATTTACAAAATATGAATCTCCAACATGCATTTACATAACAACATCTGTTCTCCTGTCAACACAACTCCTGCGTCGTGGTGCTTTTGTCAAAATGTGTTGGAGATTGATATTTTGTAAATAAAGTTGAAAATTATGTTGTTGTGTTTTTTTGTGTGTTTTTTTGCAAACAGCTGGAGTCATGGATTCATTTTATGATTGTCTTTACTACCTTTCTGGGGCTTGAAAGTGGTAGTTGCATAGATTGTCAATAGAGGGAAATAAATAACTAACCCTTTAAAAAAAAGTTTTTTCAAGATTTTTTTTTCCGGGGGGTTCATTTATTTTGTTACAATGTAAAAGTTTTTACTGTTTCCTGAATTAAAAATACACATTTCTTAAAAAAATATATATATATATTGCAGCATATTGGCATTATTATTATTATTATATTTAATTTTTTTGTCAAATGACATAATGCATAATATTGTAGGTGGTTAGTATCAAACTTAATTGGGATGTCAGCTTCTGTTTTGAAAATAAGGACATCAAATTGATAAAATGTGGCTTGTGATTGATGCATAATAAGCACTGTATTGAAAAAACAGTTCACATTAGAGGAAGAAAACATCCAGGAGGGATTCCTCTTCAGAAAACTTTTTTTGGGAATGAAGAATCCCTGTCTGGTCGCTCTAAACTTCAGTTTCTCTCCATTCCCATTAGCACCTCAAAACTGTGAAATGGGTCACCTGTAGTCAAACCTGTATGGGTGAATATGAGCTATTGAGCTGGAGAAGAAGCCATATTGTTACATGCCACATTAGGCATTCTGGCAAGTATGCCAGTCATTGATTTACATATGCCCTTTCTTCAGTCTCTTATTTCATTGCCCTGACTCTTAGATGTAAAGGGACATCACAGATTCACTATGATATCCATTGTGTGCACCCAACAAATGATGTTCAGCTGTGAAATCACAAATTCACTCTTTTCTAGATCCATCCACGTCTCTCCGGGTGCTAATAATTCAAAGGCACACAATTACAGTGTTTTAAGACTTTCTGTTGTCTCGACATGGCGTTCCCAACACGGCAGGGATCCTCATAGCTGCTGCATCTGACTTATGCATTCACCTTAGGGAGGATGAAATTCTAATACAAAAGGTACTTTGAATCCAAAATGGTATCTTATGCTCTTTTATCACCATTGATTTACAATCTATATGTTTGGTGAGAGACGCTGAATAATTGAGGAGGTCGGCTTAACATCATTCAGTGTTCTTTTATAAAGATTCCTGCATATCTAACAGAAGAATAGATAAAACTAGAACAGAATGTAGGCGGATAATACCTCTGAGTCCTGCCTCATCTTCAGTTGTACAGCAAAGGCAAAGATTTACTGTCAAGCCATCTTTGTTTGTTCTCGACAACAATAAAGATGTTACTATTCACCGACACTAACATCTTGGCTTTCTGTCTAAAACAAGATGAGAGAGAAAACGTAATCGTTCCAGACAAACGATTACCTCTGCATGCGTAAAAAGTGCTGTGTGCAACAAAGCAATGAAACATTTTCCCTAAATACCCGGCATTTACAATACCTACAGTGAATTGGGCTTTTTGTAAACATAAATGAGGTAAATGTCCTTGGGCTTTTCAGTTGATCCAACAGTTCTTTTAACTTCAGGAAGCCTTTTTTGCTGCACTCCTCACATCAAATTAAAGCGAAGCAACTGTCTCAAGGCAGAAAAACACAACACTTCGGCTTCGTTTTCTTGCTGTGTTTGCGAAACCTGCCAATTAATCTTTGATGAAACCATTTAATGAGGCTCACCTAAAGCTTCTAGTGTTGTGTTCTGCACCAGTCCTGCCCTACATGTATCTTTAGGGGGTATTCAAATGGGTTGGGAAGTTCATGTGCATATTTACCCTCCATTAACAAAGACTGTGGGTTGCTGAAGTGAAAATTGACTACCAGGGTCAATATTAAAAGCCCTAATTGAAGTTAACTTCAGAGTTTGAGAAGCCCAATTAAGAATGTTCTGTTATATGCTTATATTTTTTGTTTTTTGTGAGTATTAGATGTTAATGATCTACCATGTATTATTAACAGTTAACCATTAACTCTGCTATGGTGTTAGAAATACAATGTTTGAACCTTGAATCTACATTTGTCAGATCAGAAGCACAGGGCGAATTGATTTGTCCCAATGTAAAACTTGGACGGAAGTCTTGCACCATTGGTGTTTGATCAAAGTCAAATCAAATCCGAAAGTCTCGTCGGGGGATCTGGGACGTAGTCATTTAGATTTACATTTATGTAGATTTACACTAATTGGAAAGAACATATTCATAAACCATCCTAGAGTAAAGAAGCTGAAGCTCACAGTCATGATGCAATTAAGAGCATGCAGCTTTCTTTCATTTAAACGTTTAATTAATCAACTGTTCCTTGTTAACTTAAAAGGAAATTATAATACTAATAAAAAACTTTGATGAAATGTAGAGTGACAAGTAATATTTAGGTCAGCAAATGAGAACAGTGTCCCACTTTGCAGTTCCAAATGGGACTGGGGTGATTTGCATGTATGCAAATGAGGCATGTTTTAATTACATAACTTTAATGTAAAAGTGCAGTACTTCCTAGGCTGTTCTTCCTTTTAGAGATGCTGGCATTTACTGTATTTTGGAGTGTGTGGTAGATAGAGCGCTCTGTCCTCAGACTCGAAGTGACAAAACTGTTTTATGTTTGACCTTGTGGAACATGCTTGATTTACAATGACAGCTTTCACAGCGCTCTAATGCCATTATTCTCTTGCCTTTGTTAACTTACGGAGAGGTTGTGCTTACAGAACAAAACAGACATATCGTTAAAGAGTCTTTTTTTAAGGACATAAAAATGTAATAATTTAAATACTTTAAAGAACATATTTACAAGAAATATCTTGTAAATATAAATATAAATCTATTTAAAAGAAATATCTTGTAAATATGACTCACTGTTCTTACTATTATTATCAGCTAAAACCCTTTGATTGCTAAACCTTAAAAAACACTAGATGGAACACACTCCTTATGTTCCTTTTATGAGTGATAACACGAGGCAAAAAAATATTAATAATAATGGTTACAATATTTACTTTTTTTCAGGAGATATTTTCTCCCCATTAACTTTGAGGTCCAGTGTTGTTTGGACCCAATTTCGTCTTGAAATAAATTCTTGTGTGTTCCACAGAACACTGATCCTCATACTGATTTCGAATGACATGATGGTGAGTAAATGATTACACAATTGTTTTGGGGTGAACTATCCCTTTAAGGGTGTTATTGTATCTGCGTTGTTTTGGTAATAAGTTGAAATGTCATACGACTGATCTTTGTGTTCCAGAGAGGCAAGTAATGCAGATTAAGATGCAAAGACCATGCAACTACAAAGAGTTTGTAATCTTAATTATTGATATTGATATTGAAGATCATTATTCAATTATTTGACAAGTTATGCTATGCACGTGTCCTTTCTACAATACTTTTATATTTAATTAAAATGTTCATAAACTCTTTGAAACGTATAATGGATTGGGTTTTCCAACCACTGACATTTAAATTACCTCTTCCTGTGTTTCCTGCCACATAATGGTTTGCAGTTTGTCATTTTCTCTCTCTTGCTCTTTTTTTAAATTTTTTAACACAGACCCTTAAGTGATGCTGAAACCCTCCAGACTACAACAGGGCTGTTTCATGCAAGGTTTAAATGGATGTTGTGGAGAATCTTCATCTATGTGTTAAGTCTCATTGAGCAACACAGGCACGGATCTGTAGATTTTGGCTAAAAATGTATTGCTCATTAATTAAATCTATCAGACGTATTTCCATGGCTCCTGCAGATATGGAAATGTCTGAAATGAGTTTTTAATAGAGGCCTCTCATACGCAGATCCTCTGTGAGGCATTTGAATTACCAGACAAATATATTTGTGAAGTGTTGTTTGCCAGTTCTCAAGTAATCACAGCAAATCATATGGCAGCCTTTATATTTCCTTTGACAGAAGAGAGCGGCCTAATTAAACATGCAGAACTGGAGAAGAACACATGTTAATTTAATGTAACAAAAATGTTGATTTTTATGCAGGCCTTTTTTAAATATTAATAGGCTAGGCTTGAATTTCATGATGCATCAAAGCATTTCATGATATGCTAATGTGATGAATGCTGCCTCTTTCTCTAACGAGCTGGACAGAACATTGGTCCAGACCAGACCTACAGGCTTGAACCCGCTCGCTCACACCCGCAAAATGCTTAATTACAGGCTCATAGTTCAGAAAAGACCTTGTGATTTGAGGATTTTGTCAAAGGGGCTGCAAAAAAATGACTTGTACATTTGTTCAGAACTAATTAGTTAAGACCTGAACACTATTAGGGAGACAAAAATGAATCATGTCTTTGTTAAAACCTATAAGTATTTGAGCGACTGTTTTGCACAGTCAAGGCCAAACTACATCAGAGGCAATAACCAAGGATTAAATAAAACAAACTTACAATTTATTCATGAATAGAATTTGGTTTTAAAAGAAGTTTTATTACAGCTCTCTAAAACGTTGTGGTCTTTTACACATTGACTCAAATTTGCAGATTGAAGATGCTTATTAGTCAGAATTTCTCTTTTAATTGAGACTTCTGGTACTGTTGGTCTTCTGATAATGTGACTAGCAGCCACTTGCGATTTTCATTTAAAAAATAAAATGCATACAAATAATAAATACAATTGTTAGGTTTAAGAATGCCGTTGAAGTTCAACCCCATATCTAACCGTTAGCTTAAAATTAACAGATTTCAAAAACAAGAACACATCCTACTTGACAATCACTGCAAGCATTAAGAAGCAATCCAGAGGTGTAATTCCTCGAGTAATCAATGGGTGGCGCATTAGCCCTGTACAAAACATCGACGAGCAGCGCCAGCGTCTACCTGACACTGTACCTGACTTCGGCAAGAGCACGAGAGCTTTGGTTGTTGTTCAGCGCAACTCTACCTAAAAAGTAAGACGTTCCTTTTTACTGCGTAATAGTGGCTGGAAAAAATACTAACCACCAAAATATATTACACAATTGAATGATAAAATAATTACTTTCTGGCATACACTAAATTTCTGTGGTCTGAAACCCGTTCGAGCTACCTAGACGGTGAATATGACGTCTAAAAATGCTGTCTAGTCAGGCAGCTCACTTGGTTTTGAGACACAGCCTATGTGTTTACCTTCAGAGAAACACTTGTCTGAAGACTGTTGGCTGCATTTTTTATTTTATGAAGTGTTTTGCGCGGTGGCAGTTTGAATGTGCCTGTTTACATTTTTCACCTTGTGTGAGAACATCGACATCAATAAACCAGTCAGAAAATATGTCTGCACCTTTTCGCTATGTTAAGCTGTAATTTCGAACAGCCAAACGAACTTCAGAATGAGTAGGCTATTAGTAGCCTAATGATTGTCACTGTTTGAAAATTAGACGTTTAGGGAAACTTTTTCAGGGATATACTTTCGGTGTCAGCTGGAATAGGCTGTAAAAGAAAAAAGTTTCAGTGCAGTGGCTTTATTGCCTTGAAGGCAGGGCTTTGTTTGAATAATTAATATTCTCCTTGGTGTAGATAGAATCTGGGGATGAAGATGTGACGCGTGGATAGGATTTTTCTCAGGAAAAAAGGGAATGTGAAAATGAAAGACAGACAAGAGCCAGAACAGATGTGATGAGATGTTGTGAAAGGATATCTATTCTGGCATACCCGTTACATCCTTAACCCCCCCCCCCCCCCTCTCTTTCTCCATCTCTCTCTCTCTCTCTCTCTCTCTCTCCCTCCCTCCCTCCCTATCCCCCCTTTCTTTAGCCCTGTGTGACTCTTCAGTTAACAAACAGCATTTTCTTCTGCATCTGCCCTTATCATTGTAAGTACAACATTGTATTATGTATACTGTTTTCTTACGTATTGAATTTCTGATATTTTCACCACAAAATAAATTATAGCCTACATTTAAAATTAGATGTAGGCAATTTTATAAAAATAAAAACCCGCGACAGTTGACAGTTACTATATGCGATTTGTTTTTTATAGCCTACTTAGTTTTTACTGCATGTCTTTGTATCTGCTGAACATAACTGTATTTATAGTTTCCGATCTCTGCATAAGTCTGTCAGTGTTGTAGATTTTTATTTTTTTATCTTCACAGTCTGACCAACCAGCATTCCTAAAGTGCACTGCACATTCAAATAGCTATACTCAAACTCATCTGAACTCATCTTTGTGCGTTTAAGAGCGAACAGTTTCGTTAAAACTTAATATAATTATACGGCGAATCGTCTAAAAAGCTGCCTGGAGAGGAATGTGTCCGTAGTTTTGTTCATGCACTTTATTGGTAACTTCTTAAATATTTCTATACCAGTGTAAATTAAACCGTTTCAAACAAATCAGACAGTGTTAAGCCAAACATATTTATGATTTTTTGTTTAAAAAATAATCATTTATTATAGGCTTCGCGAAAAAGAAAAAAAACAGGTTTGTAAAAAATGTGTTATTGTTTCAAAATCGTTGACCTGAATTCGAATAATCATCATGTCTGTCTCCCTGAAATTAATTTGGAATAGCCTAGCCTACAATTTTAAATAGCCTATTGAGTAAAATAAAATCAGTTTTGGGATTTTTGCATTAATGAGACAATGTAATTATTTCCCCATAGTTCCAGGGAGACACCGGAGGTGATGCATTTAAATTCTGATCGCAATGCCCTAAATCATCAATATATCGATCAAATGATTTGCTATAGCCTAATAGCCTAACTGCATATGATGCTTTTTAAACATGATTCTTCTACATTCGGTTTTGAAGAATGACCTGAGATGGCCTTTGGTTGTTGGCACAATACTAACTTCAATAATCGTTCCAGGTGTAAAACACAGTTTTACTATCATTTGAGAAGAAGGCGCGTTGGACAAATATGGGCTACGCAGTAAGCATTCTTATAGCGGAACTAACCATTTTTCAATTTTATAACATAATATAAACATATGTGAGAGATACATTACGATGTTTCCTCTGGCGTGAGGATTTTTTTCTTTTTTCTTTTTTTCGACATGTTATCCTCAAAAGTAGTGTAAAGCAGTGAAATCGCAATCTTTACATTTTCACCATTATATCATGTTCAAGTCCCTAGCTCCAGCTTAACTCAATAACAAAATTTGCATACTGGGCTATATAAGCTTTCTTTCTAATCAGCACCATGATCTTTGCAAATGCAAATGAGTTTTAATTTATAACTCATTTGTTTTTAAATAGCTATGCTATAACTTTAACAGATGACTTGACGCGTGAATATTAACAAATGTTTTAAACGCAAAATTGTATATGGCTAACAATATCCTGACATTTGAAAATGTACATCACCTGAGTTCTTTTTCCACCTCACAATACACTATTCTACCCCACCGCTCTCTCTCTCTCTCTCTCTCTCTCTCTCTCTCTCTCTCTCTCTCTCTCTCTCTCTCTCTCTCTCTCTCTCTCTCTCTCTCTCATGTGTTGTCTGGGAGGGGAGCCCTGCCTCTTTCCTCAGATCAATGCCCTGGCCACTCACTTTCTGATGTTGCACGACGGGAAATGCTTTGAATACTTGCGACATGGCCGCTTGCATTGATTGCCAAGATTGACAGCAGTTACCATCGTCTTCTGTCGCTTCTGTTTTAGAGTAGAGAGGAAAATCGCGATAAATATACTTACAACTGCTCTCAGCAGTTCTGACAGTTCAACTTCATACAGCCAAAGCGGGATTCCCTCTACGGTCAGTGGAAGCGACACACTTCAGTTTTCTTCTTTCTTTGCTACTACACTCAGTGTTCATTATCTTTAACCTGTTTCAAAACCAATAACGGGATACGGCGAAGACGAGCGCTTGTTTTGGTACCCTGCTCACATCAAGGTAAACTTTTATCATTGGTAACCTGTCGTCCGTGATTTCGTGTCTTTTCGTCATGTTGTGTTTATCGTCTTTTTGGCGTCGTAACACCGCAGCTACCGGATCGATACATTCACGCGTTATTTACAGAAGCTTTACAGTAAGTATCCAAACTATTTGAAAGGGTTTGCTTGTCCAGGATTGATATTTGTCTAAACGTTAATTCTCAACGAAGAGTGACGCATGATAGCCTACTCCGTAGACCGATGACGAGGAGCGATTAAGAGCATATTTCTTAAAAAAGAACCAGCCAAAATCTTGTCGACTAACAGAAAAAAGTTAAACAGACATTATCCAAGCGGTTCTTGTATGTTCTCCCAGCAGTTATAATGTTTTGTTTGTACTTCATTGTCCGCTATTGAACTATTGTAGTGTAGCCTGCTCACAAACGCACGCGCCGAAATGAAACAATGATGCGCAGGTTTGATTTCTAACAATGTACGTATGATAATAACTCCAGGTGCAGTGCTATTTAATTAGTTTTATTTCTGAGTAATAGATAGCATGTAGTTGTCATCAGGACGGCGGGTAAGTTCACTACACCGGAGGTAATTTCACTTTTGTCCACAGAGCGGTACTATTCATTGACAATAACGGGAGAAGCGCTGCTATAGGTGGTACTGGCAAGTATCCGATTCGACGTCGTTTTAACTTTCTCTCTATTAAAAACTGGACATGCTTTGTGTTTTTTTTTAAAGATCAGACACCTTTCAAGCCCGCGAGAGATAGCTAAACTGGTAGTTAAAAAAAAAGTTTGAAGGCAAAATTGTTCTCTAAGCGAGCATGGGAATTGTTTCTCCACTTTCGCTCGAGGTCAGGCATATTGACCTTTGAAGAATGCATAAGCCATAAATTAAAATGAAGTCCTCATCTAAAGCTGAACCATTTAGAGACAATAAACAACTTGGACAAGCGGACTCATTTTAATCTCGCAGGTGCTCTGAAACGCACTGCATTCAGACTGAAAGTAAGTGAACTCCGGGAATTATTTCTTATTTATTTTATCAGAATGTGTGATATTTTATCTCAGAAATTACGGCGCTTATTAAAAAATAAATGCCTTTTGTTAACGTAGGCTACTTATCGTTTTTGTTTTAAAACGTCAAACAGACAGGCTATGTGTCGCCTAATAAAAAAAACCCAAACTTTACACAAAATCAAATAGTTCAGTAGTTTAAATTACATTCACAGTGAAATTCTATTCAAAAAATAATTTTAGCGATTGCAATTTGCACTTTGCATTATCCTTATTCTGCCTCTTTTTTATGTTGTGTGCTTTACATGATGCTTTTGAGATTTCCAGAAACAGAACGGTGAGGCATTGAGAGGATAAATGGAGCGCAATGTGTGTGAACTCTGTCTGTGGGACACCGATAGCCCATCATCTCATGGGTGTTTCCCAAAAGTAGACCCTCATACCACACAGATAAGCCCTTTTTTTCGACTGCTGCACGAGATACGATAATATTTTAATAAGGAACATAACACAACACGCCGACGTAAGCTATGACGTTTTTAAAAACTCCTGAAGCCACTCACACACGACAAACGGGACATTAAAAATAATACAGAAATTAATACACATAAATGAGTTCTTGTTAAACACTTTTCCGGCGCTAGAAAGCGAAACACTCTCCTCCTTTTTTTCTTCTCTAAACCTCAGAGCAGAAACACAAAAGCTGTGTTGTTCCCGTCAGGGACGCAACCTGACACCTTAATTAAACACAGCTTAACTTTGCTAGTTTTTCTCTCCTGAAATTGTGTCTAGTCTGTAAGAATAACCGGGTGTCTAATAATACATTCTTGTCTTAAGTGAGGGGGGCTGTTTGAAAAACAATCCCCTTGGCTTGTCCCTCTGTTGGGGTGAAGTTGAGCCCGTAATGGCATTTTGTTTTGAGCAGTTGCTGTTAGCTGTTCCCTCATAAGGTAAGATGGCACTGGAGCCCAATGGAACATTTATAATTAGACTGCCAGTTCAGCACATTGTCCTGATTGCTATACAGGGATGTGCTGCACTCAATAGAGATAGACTTATTCACTGCCTTTGAGAAAGGGTCTCTGTTACCTATCCCTTACATTTATTTACTTAGCCTATTCGAAAGTCATGCATTTAAAAACAAACCGTGGTCACCTGTATTAATTCATCGAGATTTAAAAGGCAATCAAATGTGTTATTTGCCAATACAGAATTTAATGAACTTATACAAATCCCTCTTCTTTTATTAGTGTTAATACACTGCACAAATGTACGCATCCGTGTTTTTTTTGTTTTTTTATTAATTTAACTTCACGGCTCGCTGTTTCAAGTTTAAACGCAGTATTCATATATAAGCGTATTTTTCATGCAGACTGGATTTTCCAAATGCTTTCTTTATGGACATAAATTAAGTATGATTGAAGGTTTATGTGCAGTTTCATAACTATATTTCACAGACAAATGCACTTTCATTTTCGCTGAGATTAAAGTGTTTGAGATAATGACGATCTCAGTTGATGTTGTTGTTTTTTTTCTTCAGGACTTTCTGCCCGTGGATTTGGGGAGGAACTTGTGGTTTTGTGCAACTAAAGAGCATTTCCTAACTGGATCCGGCGAGCAGATACCGACAGATCGCAGACGAACGCTTATGGTGCCAGTAAGTTCAGAGATTTGGACCGTATTCTATTCTGCGATGCCTCGCAGTCGCTTGTCTTCGAATAGATCTTATGTTCTGAGACTTGACAGCTGGAATATGTATTTTAACACGTAGTGTGTGAAGTAGGTTTTTTTCCCTTTAATACTCTAATCATTCTTACAGTTTATGCGGATTTATTTTATTAGAGATTATATGCAGTGATGATAGTTTTGCATTTTTTAATTGAGGCATTTCATCGTTTAAGGGATGAATCATGAGGCTCTAAATCGTCAAAACACTCGCGGAGTGTCATTATGATACCTTGCAGTGACTGAGTGATAATGCATACAAGTTTTTTTTTTTTTTTTTGAGTGTGCAAAAACATTTCCCCCACATCATTTATTTTGTGGGATCTCCTAATTTTAAGATAGGCTACATAAAATATATCAGACCACTTTATTTGATACTCAGTGTTTCATATTTAAATCATTTTGAAATTAGATGATCACTTTTCTGTGCATACAGGATATAATAAGTTCAGTTGTTTAGCTATAATTATGTTCTCTTTTATAAAGGGACTTTTGATTACTTTCTTGGGAACATTAATAGCAGAGCTGGCATCAGTTGAATGCATTATCAGTTTTAAAATCTGGACAGTAAATGAACTTTGAATAATTCTCTTTCATGTACCACAGTCTGTTGTTTCTAGAGGTTGTCTGCCATATGTTTTAGTACTTGTGAAATATTGTCTCAGATTTCTCTACCAGTAATTTTGAGTTTTAATCAGTTTTCAATGGTTTTACACGGCTTTGGAATTTTATTTATTGCCTGTTTTATTATTTACATTTTCATTGACCTAATCTGGCCTTGCTTATCGCTTCCTACTTTAGTTAAGCAGTGTCTTTAATCATTGAAATTATGTTGTTTATACTTCTTAAGTGGATGTATATCTAGAAGATAAAGTAAGGATGAAGTGAATGTAGCAAATAATTTTTTTGAGCTCAAGCAGTTTATTTATGAACAATCACGTTCTTGTCTGAGCCAATTCCTTCAAAATGATATTTCATCGCATAATTTATTAAACAAATACTCGTGTTTTGACTCTTGTTAATTTTTAATTTAATTTTTTATTTTTGTTGTTCAGTAGTGCGGAACCCAGTGTACAGTAGCATATTTAGTATTTAGTGGAAAAGAGCAAGTTGAGGTTGTGGTAGATGCTCAGGTGTAAGTGTCGCCTATAGTTCTGTCTTGTATTGGAGGGGTTAGAACAGTGCCAGCAGAATCCTAATGATAAACAACACTGGAGGTAAACAACAGCAGGCCTGGTAAAGGTAAGCAGCTCGCCAGCCGTAGGGGAGGAATGCATGAGGAGGAAATGTGGCAGCACATGTTGTGACATCTGTCTTTATAAGTGTTAGCTAATTTGCTGTGGAATATTTCAACAATGATCAAAACCAATGGCAACATGTTTATTAGAAGGCTTTTTCCCCCCTTTTGTGGCAGAATCTCTCAAGTTTCTGGAATGTGTTATTGAAGCTCTGCTGCACTTTTAATTATAGTAAGTTTTGCCTACTAATTAGCGAAATAAGGAAGACACTAGGAAGGTGGCGTTTTCTTGTGGATGATATTCAGATCTTGAATGACTACATAAGGCATGAATTTCTTTTTGCAACTGATTATTATTATACACATGCTAATGTTTAAGTGCATGCAGGGGCTTTTCTCGCGGCCGTCCACTGTGTTCCTGCAGAATGATAGATCCATTGTCATCATGGAAGATGGCACGCTGGCAGCTGCTTGAGATGCCCAGGGCTTCCAGTATCTCCTATGATTTAATGATTTACATAGGCAGGAATGCTGACCCTGGACGCACCGAAATGAAATCAAAGCTGTAACAATCAAATGACAGATAGTAAATAAATAGAAGACCTTTAATATTAGGACTTAAGTATTTATTTTCTCCTGAGCAAGTATAAATTATCCAACCTATACTTATCTGCGGCTTAACAACACGCCCAAATTGCAGTCTTGCTTCTGAAAAAAAGATTGTGAAGCTATAGCTTAGGAGGCCTTGTGAAATGCCAATACAGATGGCCATGTCTTTCAGCGACAGTCTACGCTGAAAAGGCCTTTTTTTCCCTACAACGTTTTGTTTTTTGCCCCTTTGCAATCTCAGGTCTAGACGTTACAATCGCACAAGGATAAAAAATTAAAGCCCTCTTTGATATCTTGGACACTCTTTGTAAACGAATGCGGCGCTTTTTTGCCCTCCACTGAAAACGCATGTTCACCTACGGCCTGATGCTGCACAATGAACTGGAGAGATAGATGCTTTTCACTCCAAAATATTAGTAAATGCTTTATTTTCCTCATCTTACAGCATTTGCCTGATAACAGGATGTGCTAGCACAATAATAGAGCTGTTCCATCAATACACACTATTGCTTAAATCAAAATGTCCCGAACTTAGTGTTGCATGACACATAAAGCCTACAGTTCTTTGAAATTAGGTGCATGACAAATATGCCTTCTATATTATAAAATGTCTTCCTATCGTTCTCTCTCCTAGCTCTTTTATAAGCACACATGAATATGTAGATTTAATGCTAGGGATCTCTGGGACTGTGAGGTTGTTGACACTGGCTTTATTGGTGGTTATAATCAGCATTATCAGGTCTAGGCTCTGGTGTAGCATATTGTTTTTTTTTTTTTTCAAATCAGAAGAAGATTTCTGCTGTGCAGAGGAAGATTTTGAGTCCATTTCCATTTCAAAGGGGTTTGCTGTGCTTGCTGGCAGTAATTAAAATGCAGTGGTTTGGAGCCTGTATACACACACGCGCTCTGGGGTGGAGGGTTTGCTGGGAGAGAGTGAGCGTAGGGAACCGTGTGCAGGCGGTTGACTCCTGCATGCGTCTCCAAATGCACTTATAATTTTGTACAAATGTTTATGCCAGTCCGTGCTCTTTTGTGGAGAGCTTGTCTCTTGGCCAAAACCATTTCAAGACGAAGTTAGTTTGCTTTTTCCTTAACCTTCTTGTTGTGGCCGCTCTCCCCCTCTCGCTCACTACAGCTGCTCTCTGACACACAGGCTTTGGCACATGCTTAACCTTTAATTGGTGTATGAATAAATAATAAAAATAAATCTGTTGATATCTGTTTTTAGGACTAGTCCTTTGCTGTTCGCAATTGTCCTTGCATTTTTTACTTCACCTCTTTCATCCTCCATTTATAAGTAATTATCATTAATATTTAATGTAATTTATGAAAGTAAATATTGCTGATTTGTAGATGTTGTGTTTTATCTTAGATTTGTGTCACTTTTGTATTGTAGATGCTGAAAAAAGTCTACAGATGCTGTACTGTTATATAAGTATCAAGAATTTAACTGGAAAGTACTATGATTTTTCATAGGCTTCTTGTTCATTTTTTACTATTAATAAGAGGTACTTTATGAATTCATCATGCTTTATTGGGGTAGGAATGATGTGTATTGAGTTTAGATTTAGATTAGTTTCAGATTCCACTAGATATAATAAGCATTACATTTTTGATACTCAGTAAATTCCCTCTTGCATGCCTGAAACTCCACTAAACAACACATTTAGTGGCTTTTTATTCTAGTATTTATCACTTGCACAATGCGAATTTCATATTACATCATCTTATGGTGAAAGTGTGCTGTGTTAGCTAAATCATTGTCAAACACGGATTAAGGGAATCAGGACAGTGTTGGGAGCTACGCACTTTTTAGTGCGAGATTTGCGATAATCCTGGCCTTTCGTGGTAGAGAATAATTGATCATTATTCTAAGATGCTATGTGTTCCATTACAAAGGGATCTATGCAGCCACCGGCAGAAGACTGTCCACTCTGAATGCTCTGCTATTAGATCATATGTGAGCCAGTAAGATCAAGCTGGCAGATTGCCCTCTACCTAACTCTCATAGTACGCATGTGATTAAGCAGGTCAATATGTGATGCTCCAGATTCCTATAAGTCTGTCTCATATGATGCATCACAAACCACAGTAAGTTAGTACATGATGGTACACATGATGTCCAAAATATAATGTATTTTAATGTTTTACATATATTTTATATAGTTGATGTACTTCAATCAGTTGTTCATTCTAGCTTGTTCAGAATAGAAGGCATGATTTAGCCCTCACAACATAGACAATTATTTTAGTTAAGAACTGTGTCAAAGAAATATCCACCCTGAAGTTGAGTCCCTCTTAAGACAAAAGGGCCATTGAATTCCCCGGGACTTTTCTGTTTTGTGAAAGAAAGCCTGTTGCTATCTTCTAAAACAGTATTGTTTATGTTAATGAGAATCTTCTAGAATGAAGAAATGCTGAAGCATGGAGCTAATTGCAGGCATGTTTTTTGATAGCACATCTAAAAGTCTGGAAATTTTTATGGAAAAAACAGGAGATATGATGCCAAATTCACATCACCCACAGTTTTCTCTCTGTGTGTGTGTGTGTGTGTGTGTGTGTGTGTGTGTGTGTGTGTGTGTGTGTGTGTGTGTGTGTGTGTGTGTGTGGAAACTCAGGATGCAAAATGCCAGAAGCAAATTAAAGTGACAAAGGAGGTTGGTAAGGAGAAGGGAGGAATGCTGTGGCTGTGTGTCTGACAGTAGTTCAACTGAAGTATTTTTGAAACCAGCCCCTTTTGTTTCCCATTCTGCGATTATGTGCACCCTCTTGCAGTTTTAAAGGCTTTCTGCTGTCGGTGTACATGTGCGTCACATGAAAATGGCTTCAGCAGAACAAACCACAAGTGTTCTCTCTCTCTCTCTCTCTCTCTCTCTCTCTCTCTCTCTCTCTCTCTCTCTCTCTCTCTCTCTCTCTCTCTCTCTCTCTCTCTCTCTCTCTCTCTCTCTCTCTCTCTCTCTCTCTCTCTCTCTCTCTCCCTCACACTTATCTCCATCTCTCTTTTCTTTCTTTCTGAATAAGTAAAAAGGCTCTGCTACCTGACTGTCAGTGTAATAAGATGTAGTGCAGCAGCAAACAGACAGATTGAGAGAAAGCCCTTGACTATCATTATGTATGTGTCCATGAACCGCTTTTGATGATGGGTCAAGTGGTGACAGCAGCTGATGTGATGAGTGTGTGTGTGTGTGTGTGTGTGTGTGTGTGTGTTAGCTTGATCTGCCATTCTAGCCTTCACAGTTTAGACAGCGGCTTGTCTAAATGGTCTCTTCGTGAAGAGACTCAGCAGTTAATGATGTTGGTCTTAATTCAGAGCTGCAGAGCTGGGAGCAACTGTATGGAGTGAAGAAGGTTCCAGAAGATCCCATGGGGATCATACATCATTCCTTGGGTCATGGCACTACTGGCTTTACGATAGTGGACATGAAAACTCTAAAGGTGCGGTCAATTCACCGTTGTTTGGTGGATTTTCATGTGCAAAACCCAGTCCACATGAAATCCAATTCGCATAATCAGGAATTTCGCTTGAGGGTGAAATATTTTCCTACACAGATTTCGAGTTCAAGTTCACATCGCTTCTTGGTTTGAAAGTGACTTCTATGGGAGCCGTGCTTCATACATCGCTACACAATTGACAATAGACAATGGACCTTTTTTTGCCTGTGAAATTTAATGAACATTCGAACATTCAGCCAAATTTTAAAGTAGTTTGAATTCAGTCCCACTTTAGATTTCACACTCAATTCACATCCATACATACGCAAGCAAAGACATCTCATCTTCTTGAGAATTCATATTGAAAGTAGGGACACACTTAAAAGCTGCAAATTTAAAGTATGTACACACTTAAAAGCTGCAAATTTTGTGGTGTTGTTGAGGTAATTTATTATACGTTGAAACTTGGTGTGACTGCCGTTTAGTCCTGCAATATAATCAAAGTGAAGTCTTTCCTCTTCCGCTCTCTCTCTTTTTGGCTTTGCCAGGATGTATTAACCACACCAAAGTGAAAACACCAGGCTGGAAAAAGTGAATGCTTTCTTGCAGAGGAAAACAAATTGAAATTGAATTAAAAAAAAATTACCCCCTTTTTCATTAGTTTGTCATGTTAAATCTTTGGGGAGGAAGGTCTACGAACATAATTGAAGCCCAAATTTGTCTTATGAGTAGTTGTGGTGTCAAAAAGGCTGTAATGTAGGGATCTTTTTTTTATAGGATGGCAGAAATCCGTTGAAATAATGAAGAAAATAGTGCGGTTTTGCCTCCCCTGCATATCTTTGTAGCCTCTTTGACATCTATCAGCATACCCACACTGGCACTCAAAATATCACTCTGAATCACTCATCGTAGGCCAGAGTTTAGGAACATACAAACTCCACAAAAAGAGAGGAAAGCTGGAATAAAGGGAAGATCCTGGCAGGCTTACAGCCCCACCAGCCTTTTTCCACCGGCGGGCATGTCGTCCTGCGGCGCTCCGTCATGGGCCTGCAGCTGAAAAAATCTCTCTCATACCACATAATGTTTCTCTAGCAGGAAAGAAACTGAAACTATGACACAGGTCTAAACTAAACCCCCGAGACCTGCCAGGATGCAAATAAGACATTTTCTCCACAACACTGGTCGTCCCAGAGCCAGGCCTTTTTCGCCTTGTTCCACTTGGTACTGGAGCCGGGAGCTGCTCTTGCTGTTACCTTGAAAACACTTCTCTCCTCCAGGACCATTTTTTAGCAGCTTTTACTAATATTAGAGTGTTACTTAAATCTTTAAGCATTGTATTAATATTTCAGAGTGCCACATGTTGGTAATTGGGGAGCGTTGAGGTGCATGCGCACTTAGGGGATGCAAGCTTGAGCGATGATGGCGCATGAACGACTTGCGGTGTGGTGTCAGAGGGGAAGAATGTTTTCTGTCTCTGATTGGAGGTGGTACTTAGATGACAAGAAAGAGAAGTTGTGAAGGGGGAGGGAGCGGTGGAAGAAAGGAGCAAAAGATGGCCCTACTCTTCTTCACTGTTGCTAAATTTATTCCATCTGCAGGGTGGAGGAGTTTGGGCTGACTCCAGACCAGAGAGAGGCTTCTAATTAAATCGTCATCATTATCAACTTGTGGTCAACGATCATCCTAGAACGCTCGCTCTTCCAAGATGAACATGGAACCAGAGAGGCTTTTCCTTCAAGCCTTGTGTTGGACTGAATTAGAAAGCGAAAAGCAGGATAGGAAAGTGCTGCACAGGCCTGTTTCTCTTGTTTTTTGTTTTTTTTTGCGTAGGGTGAAAAAAGGCACTCATCCACTTCCACTCAGGGTTAAACAATTACTGCACATAAGAGGGAGGTAGAGGTATCTTACCTGTGTCTGCTCGACTTGCTCGATTTCAGGGGGAACTTAAACTGTAGCGTTAGCATGTTCAAACCTGTAATAATTTCAATTAGAGCTGATGGGCGTGTTTGCCATATTTGGATCAGCACTGTTTGGGAAGTGCTCCCCTTAAGGGCTGACAGCTCTTAATACGGTATTCCAAGCATAGATATGTGAGTGACACTGAAGAGTGCGTTAAAATGCTTTATCAAATCATAATTACAGCCCCAGTGATTAAAGGGGAAGTGACTCTGATTAGAAGAGTTTCTGGGGACGTGGAAACGGGATGAATATTCAAATGGGAAAGGCAATGAGAAATATTATTTAGAGTTTTGTTTTTTCTTCTCTCTCTCTAGAGTGAGGTATGTGTCTGCCAGACTGCTGTGCAACCACAATGCTATGATATCATCTTCACCACACAGATTTCATCTGGGCCCTTTCAGCTCTAGCTATTGGGCAGAAAAATGTGCATACAGATATCGTCTCATTAATGTTCAGCTTCTCGCGCTCTCTCTTAACCCTCTGATGTATGGGATTGTCGATAGTAGATGTTAAGAAGCAATTTTAAATCATTTAAAGTCTGTTCCAGACCACTTTGAGTGGCACATTCGAGCCTTTCACTAAATTCTCCACTTGGTTTTAAGCCATATTTAGAACTTTTTATTAATTTAATCATTCTTGCAGAGGGGTTAAACTGCTCATTGGGAATATATCGAGTGATTTTTTTCCCTCTCTTTTGTAGTGTCTTATTAAGTTCTGTATGGCCAATGTACGATGGCTGCCAATTATAATCAGGGAAAACAAGGTAAGGATGGACGGCATTTGACTGTTGTTTTTGTATTCTATCAGCCTGGCATGCGGGCTTAATGCAGAGGACTTTCAGAGCAAATTGGACTTGAATCTGTGAGGAATGTGAAGGGGAAAATGTCCTCTCTCTCTCTTGCTCGCTCTTTCTCGCTCTCTCTTTCGCTCTCTCCACTCTGTTGCGCTTGGAGAGCTCGATGAGAATCACACGTTTTTGTGAACTTCAAGGTATGCACTGTTTAAGCAAAGGAGATAAAGGAGCGTATTATTAGTGGCCGTCTTCAGCAGGCAGATTAGGATTGCTTGAGCCTTTTCTCGCCTCACCTTTGTGAGCCTCAAACACTGACTGCCATGTGATAGCCTCTTTTTATGAATAATTTCAGAGAGCGTTCATAAAATGTAGGCTGTGAAATAGACAGCGAGAGCCTTACAATTTTACAATTTCACAACCGACTTCCCTCTTAGAATGACAGTGGCTAACCTGACTATTACCGCTTTTGATTTCAGCAGGGCATGGTTTTGCGCTCGGCGAGCTATACATAAAAAAGCTTAGCGCCGACTATGAATTTATAGCTAAATGCTGCTTATCTGGCAGCCTTTTCAAACACTTTAGAAAAGAGTTGTATTTTCAGCTCACTTCAAAAAATTCCCGCATGTGTTGTTGTGTACTTGAGCCTCGGCTCTGTTGTGAGTCGCACAAAATAGAAGAAGTGCAGCATCGATATTTTATACAGATGGGATTCTTTCAGCATGCAAACACAGATATGGCATGTAAACAGCCGTGATGTGCAGATGTTTCAGGTGAAGGCAAATTTTTATGTTCTATTCATATACATTTCTTTGAGTTCTTTGGAAGGTGCAGGACTCGATTGTGTGTTTAGCTTGCGTCGTGTTGTATTCACATCACACCCAGCTCTTAAACACTTTCTCAAATGCCTCCTCAAATCCCCACATTTATTTTTTTTACGTTTCGGGTTCCCTCCAAATCTACCCTTCGAAGCCCAGTAGGCAGGGAAAATTTACATTGCTACATAATCTAAGATACATTTGAAAATAGTGTGGGGCGAACAGTAGTGGAGGTGGAAGCATCCTGATAATTTCATTGGAGCGTTGTCAGCTTTTCTAGAGAATAATATAAACCATGTGTCCCGTTTGCAAGAGAAAATTAGAGACCTTTCATGTGACCCACCTGTCGTGCTTTCAGCGGTGATAATGTTAACCTCATGTCACCATCAACGGCCACTAGAGCTATAGAGCATGTGCGTGTCGACACCAGGGGAGGTTCCCATCTCGCTAGAGTCCCTGCATTTGACACACATTCACGGATCTCGCAGGGAAAGCCTGTTTCTCATAACAGATCTCACAAACACTCCGTCTTTATTTTCTTTGCAGTTTTCCTCCCCCCCCCCCCTCTGTTTTTGTTAGCTTCTCAACTGATGTGTAGTTTTGAGCGTTGGGGTTCCTCATGGTTCCTCAAGGTTCCTTGGGTTTCATGTGGCCTGTGCCATGCTGTAATAGGTTCCTTGGGCATGATTGGAATATAATAACCATTTTACAGTGTTTCTTTTACCCCCCTATGTGCTGAGAAAATGCAAAACGTTCACGAGCACCACAGGGCATATGGTTGGATCTGTGATGTCAGTTGTTATTGCTGGATGCGTAGGATAGGAAAAGTTGGATTATTTTCCAAAAATCCACTGTGCGAGGAGCATTATGTCACAAAGGCGACATTGTAGCCAGTTGGGTGTGTTGCAGTGTGGGTCCGTGAATGCGCGTTTTGTGTGCCTCCCAGCTCGCTTTCTTATTCTATACATTGTCCAACTGTCCTTAAGTACACGCTTGACGTGCGTCACACCACTCCCGTGCAGAAATCAATGGAAACTGTTCCATACAGTATATCAGCTTCATAATGGAAAAAAACATTCTATTATGCCTGTCCATTTTTAAACCTCAGTCACTATATGGAAACGTAGAGTGTGTCTTAAAAGGTATAGCTCACTCAAAAATGAAAATTTCGAAACCTCCTTTCTTCTGCAGAACACAAAGTTATTTTTTATTTTTCTTTGGTCCATACAAGGGAAGTTAGTTGAGTACAAAACAACATTTTACAAAAAAATAAAATAAAATTGTTCAGGAGAAAAAGGGTCATACAGGATTTATTGTCCTTAAGGTCATGCATGTAATTGATTACATAATTTTAATTTTGGGTGAACTATCCCTTTAACGGCCGTTTCAGCACTGTTATTTAGATTGTGGCTTTCTAACAATATATTAGGCTTGGTAGATTATAGCTCTTTGGTTTGTTGCGAGAGGGCATAGAAAGACCAACAATAATCTCACCCTCCAACTTGCCTGCACTGGTCATGTGACTGTAATTTGGCCAAGACTCCCACGATCGCTGGGACGGAGTGGATTTCTTTAAAGCTGTCCTCCATCAGCGGTGTACTCCAGCCTGATTGCCTTGTGCAGAATGAGAGCATCATGGGAAAGGACATGCATCTAATAGCTAACTGAAGAGCCATGCATCTCTTGTTTTTCACTAATTGAATTCTGCACTAAAATATGCTGGCAGGAGCCCTTACCTTGTTTGACTTATTTATTGCCTGACTGGAGAGCTAATTTGACCTCCTCTTTTCAAAGACTCTTTTTTTCCTGCAGAAAAGGAGTGTTAAACTCAATTACACCACCGATCAGTGATTCAAACAATAAATTTGTTTTCCTCTGAGGGGGGAAGAAGGTAAACATAGAGAAGAGAAGAGCTCTCTCTCTCGTACAGTCAGAGAAGCTGTAGTATATATGGGAGAGTGTGTGACTCTCAGTTATGTCAATTGAGATTTGTGTCCATCATTTAAATCATTTTCCTCTCTAGAAAATTAAGAACGAAGAAGAATTCTCAAGCCAACAATTTCTTTTTTTCACTCTTATTAATGGATTCGTTTGCATATGCTGAGTGATTTGTGGATTTTGAGGGGATTTTTTTTTTTTTGAAATAAGAGAAAATGATATTTTTCAATGGTTAAGATTTACATCTGTGCTGGCATTGTTGCTGTAAGACTATAAAAAAGAGTTTTAGAGAGAATAGATGCAAAAATGAAAAGCAATATGAATTATTTAATCATATTCAATACATTTGAATATGATATCACTGCTCCCTTTTACCTAAACTCATTACTTCAGACTTATGTGTCATCCAGAAACTTGCACTCTGCAAGCGAATGTCGTCTCGTGGTACCATCTCAAAGAGGCACAAAATCTCTTTCTCTGACCTTTACCATGACTGTTCCCTGCTGGTGGAATGATCTGCCTAACTCAACCAGAGCTGCTGAGTCCGTAGCCACTTTCAAGAAACTGCTGAAGACGCATGTTTTTCGGCCGCACTTGATCCAGTAATACTAACACTTTCTCTTCTATTCTATTTTTTATTTATATATTTAAAAAAAAAATACATGGACTGCGTTAGATTAAACTGAGAGGGGTCATAGCACTTGCATATTGTTGTCCTACTGTTAATTTAACTGCTTCTATTGTTCTCATTTGTAAGTCGCTTTGGATAAAAGCGTCTGCTAAATGAATAAATGTAAATGTAAATATTCAAAGCACAAATCCTCCCATTGAACTTCAGACACAGTGAAAACAGGAATTTGAGATTGCTGTTGAACCTTAAAAAGGAATTTGTGAGAAAAACAGATTTTTTCCCTTTTATTTTAGCTCTAACCTTTGCTCTGGCTGATAAAAACACGGCAGAAGTCTTCTGGATTTTCATGAAGCCACTAGTCAAAACCCTAGAGCACAATGTGCTCCTCCCTGCTTTGCTGGTAAAAGAATTAAAAGTGAACTTGTGCAGGAAGAATGCAAGTACCAATGAGTCGTAACCTCTTTTTTTTATTCCATCATTCATATCGAGTCCTGAATTTTTTTTCAGATTTTACATACCACAAAACCCATCCTTGGGGAACCATGGCCTCTCTTGGGATACTTAATTGAGGTTTCTTCTATTCTTCTAATGGAGAATACTGCACACAACTCCCTTTTCTCCTTCTGTGTTCTTGACCACGTCTCTTCATTTAAATTGTCTCTGTTCATTCATAGAGAATGTGAACCATGAAGGTTTCAATTCAATTGCAAATGTAATATTTGAAAAATGGGACTTTGCCATACACACGCTCCTGCGTCTGAACAAGAACAAGACAAATAATTTGTGTGCAACCGCCGGGCCTGGATGTAACCTGATCTTTTCTGGATCGATTGATTCCATTCTGGTGTAATTCACCATATGATTGACTTTCAGCACGGCTTACCGTTGGAAAAATATCCCTGTACAGGCTGCGGCCTTAAATAGCGCAGTAATTTGAATACAGATGCTTGCTGCTTAGACCTTGTCACTGGAAATGACTCTGAGTCAGGAGACAATTGCAGGTTGATTATGTTGCCACTGACAGAAGTTGCAGGTTCTTTGTGCATCAGACATATTTGCATTTAAATGCTTATTGTAGGCAGCCGGAGCATATCCACTCTGATTGTCTGCACGACCTGTCTTTTTATATTTGTCTGAAAAACAAAATCAAATGAATTGCAATAAGGGATAATCTGTATGAGAATTATTTTTTTCCAATAGTAGAAGGCACATCAATCAATTTTTTAAACTTGTTTTCAGGCTTTAGTTATCAGTCACATAATGTCTTTCATCTCCTTATGTTTTATGTATACGATTTGATCGGCATCTGTGTAATTTATCTTAATATTTGCTGTGGCTGCACTATTATTGTATATAATTTATGTAATAAAATACCTATTTTATTTGGGTAAACTGTGCAAAGTTCTGAATCTCACGAATGGACCGGATATAATCAAAAGCTTTTTATGACAAAAAATTTAAGATTTAATTATTTTTTCTTTTTGCTGCATATCTTAATGTAGTGTTTATCAGGCATTTCCATCTAAGATACATGCAAAAGTCGCAACTTTAACTGCTGAAAAAAAGTCTGACAAAACAGAAGATGATATTAATGGAATGTTTTAATAGATGGTTTTCACATATCGGAATCGTGTTTATTATTATTTTTTTATTACTTTTGCAGCCCATACAGTAAATATTTTCTCTGAAATGATTCATGTGCGTGAGTGAATGTTCAAACTTTCACGATCATTTGTTGTTATCCCACATACTTGACCTGTTTGTGCATGTCCTTGCCTTTATCCACATATATGTTTCTCATGTCCATTGTGAACGTATTATAACATAAAAGTGTGTGTGCAAGGCAGGTGTGTGTATGTGTGCTCCTGCTGCTTCAGGCTCTGGTTTCTTTGTCCTGTAGCACTCAGCATGTCTGCCTCCTCAGGAGAGCCAGGGCTCTCTCTCGTCTGGCCACACAAAGGCACAGCCTTTCTTTGAGGTGTTAAAAACTTCCATTTATGCATTCCCTGGACAAAAAGCTCCTGGACCCATTTTCGAGGCCATTGGCAACACAGGCAGACATTGTGGCCACGCTTCTTCGCCACTCATTTCACAGATTCTAAAACCGGTATGTGGTGAACAGGATTTCAGCAGCTAAAATGCCCCGTGAGAGCATGGGCGATAAGAGAGCGAGAGAGAGAACGGCCGGCAGCCCCGTAAACTAGAAGATGAGACCAGAAGAATAAACACATTACCTGGGAGAGAGAGAGAGAGAGAGAGAAAGAGAGGGAAGCAGGTTTGTTTCCATAACCCAACTAAATAGTAGGGACGGATAAATAGGGGGGTGGGAAAGTGCTTTGTGTCATGGCTAGGGAATAAACTCTATCGAGTGATGCCAAATCAATGATAAAAAAAGACAAGGACCTGCTTTCTCGCTTTTGCTGCAATTGCATTCTAATAATTTACTAAAGTGTGTGTGTTTCACAGAGAACCGGTATGACTGTATTTTACCAGCTGGGAGTCGAATTCCTCCCGGGGTGGATTTGAGGCCCGTGGTCGCCGGTCAACCCTTTCTTCCCCTAATACGGACTTTCGTTGTTGTTATTTCACAGCAGAGTAAATCACATGAAATGTATCTCCACTGTCAGACATTAAAGTCTGGCTTGGTCGCAGTGCTGTCTGCAAGCCCAAGGAGAGGAGATGTTTGATTTAAAAACAGCGCAACCTCCCCCATCCACGATGGGAGTTGTGAAATACGCTTTATAAACACCCTCGGCTGTAAGCAGGCCCTCTTAAACTAAGCATGTGCACATTCAAATAGGAAGATCAATGAAATGGGACTTGTCTTATTTTATTTCAGTGAAAGAAAGTTGGTCTTTTTGGATCCACTGCTCTTTCTGACATGAATCTCACTTATTGGGTTTTTATTGGTCTGTGGAGACAATTCAGATTGAAGAATTTTCTCCCTTTGAGTGCGCGAGTTTGAATTGAAATGGAATTGGCCACATATCACAGGATTGGGATTTGAATTGAAATGAAGAGCAATTACAAGACTGAATTACAATTCAAAGAATTTCAATGCAGTTAATGCATTCTAGGATGTTAAATTAATTTTATTTAATGAAAAAAAATCTAATATTTAAACATAAATATTAAATATGTATTAAGTCTTACACATATTTCTATAGGTGGCATTTCATATCTACGTGTTTTTGCTCTCTCTCTCTAGCATTTGTCACTCTATAAACCTTAAAACTTCAAAGCTTTTAAAATGTTTCTTTAAAATTTACATTTTTAACGCTCAAGTTAAAAATTACAGTAATTTTTTTTTTAAATTTCAAATCCCTTTCATTTTACTACTTTATTTAAAGCTGAAGGCCGTAGTTTTTCCTCTTTGTCGCCATCACTGTTCGAAATATGCAATTGCAGTTATTTTACTTTAATTATCTTTAAAGTCTTATCTATTACTTTTAGTTTAATTATCAACTTTACGCGGGTTGTGTTTCGGCACGGCACTGCATGGATGAATCCAATGTTTTGAGGAGAATGTGCGGCTGTCAGTCACCGCACTCCAAAGTCCGAACGATTCTTTTGCATTTTACAATGGTTGAATCTCGAGTTGTCATTGGTGATTGTCGTTTGAACTTTTCTGGATCCCCCATCAAATTAATAAGTTTAATTATATCAAGTGCTGTGAGAAAAGGCTATAAATCTCCACCTCCAACATCCTCACACCCAATATAGCCTAATAGCCAAGACACCTTCTTTATGTGTACAGATGTGACGTAATGACGCAGACATGCTCGAATTTACCCGGGGAAATCCACCAGTACCACTGGAATTAAAACATTATTACAAGCTTACTGTTTTGAGTCCTGCTAAGGCAAGCAGATAGTTTTGAACACTGGCTGGTTATGTAGTTGCTCAATTTATTTTGGATACATTTTAACCCAAAAAAGTTACGGATTCCAGCTTTAAATTCAAAATTCAGGAATTTAATTTAAATTAAAAAAAGCATTATCAATTCATTTGTGAATGGTGCACTACCCTTACAACTGTACTGGTATCGTGCTTTACACACACAGATATGTCAGCTGTGTATGTGCACTAGTTTATTTTTGTCAGAAGGAATATTGGATCTGACAAAAACACCACTTTACCTCTTTTGCTCTTCCGGCCACTGCTTGGTGTGAGTGGCCCATCTTTCGGCTCAGTTCTGCCTTATTTTCACCCACCCCCGCCTCCTCTCCCATCCTCCAGACCCTGTCAGTGGCCCTGCTGTTAGTACAGAGATAACCTGTCCTCCACCATGTAAGAGACCGTCCTGCTGATGGGGGATATTGCCTCTTTTGTCCCAATAACTACTTCCCCTAAATCCCCTCTTAACATGTTCTGGACTGGGGGAAATAGGACATTTAAAGTGATTTTATTTTTTGCAGGTTGCTGGATCAGAAGAAAGCCAAGGCAAAGTTGATGCAAATGAAAATGTTCCCTCCTTAGGAGAGTGCAGCATGTCCATGGTCAGAAAGATGAAGGATTTCATCTATATTTGACCCATCTGAACCACTTTGCCTTACAGTTCAGCCTCTTAAAGCTTTCTTATCAGTACACATTTACAGCTCATTATGTAAAGCACGCTACTGTATTTCTCCCACTTTTGCAAGTATATTTAAAACAAGTTGCCTGCGTATGCTGTGCGAAAGCATGGCTGCTAATGTGAGGTTAGTCACTGATTCCCAATTGTCATATGATGGTCAAAGACACAACACTGTTATGTAGAGGATTGATTTAATCAGCTGAACCTACTGTAGATGAACACATGCTTGGGATTTGAAGGCTCATTGGGTTTCTGAAAGGACTTTTCTTTTGATTCTGAATTCTTGTTCTTGAGTGAAATGTAAATAATGTAAAGGAAAAGAAGACATCCCCACTTTTGTTTTATGCTGGCTATAAGCTTGAAAATGATTGAATGTAGGAGAATGGAGGCTTTTTGGAGAATCAGTTACTCGTGTGTGTGTGTGTGTGTGTGTGTGTGTGTATCCATTGGCTTGTGCTCCTGGATTCAGTTTGTGGTAGTGTGTTTGTTGGAGGGGCTAGCTGGAGTCACTGTCATGGTCGATGGATTAGCTTCAACTACATGAGTTTAAGCACCCTACTTAACCCCTATGAAATATTCAGCAGATTTAAAAAATAAAATCAGTTTTCATTTAAACTGGTAAATTCCTCATCTGATGCAATGTGCTGTAAAGGTTATTTCACAGGAAACCCTATCATTAATTTTTGGGTGCCCCCTAGTCTGTCCTCATGGGGTTTAATGGGCTTTAGCTTTTCGTCTAGCAATTTGCCAAGACGCTCAAGCCACTCGAACAGTTCTTCCTTTCTTCATCTCTCTTTATTTCAGCTCCCATTTGTACAACCGCAGCTACTTCATCACTGCAGTCATTGTCAGGAAGAGAGAGAAAACAGAGCTCAACATGTTAGAAAGCCGCAGCGGTAATTGCGGACGCAATGAATCGGTAATAAAACTGTTGGGTGACTAATAAAAACAGGCTGGTGCTTATTGGAACTCTCTTTAATGAATTCATGATCACCCAATTAGAAAGTCCTGTTTAATCCAGCTCTTCTTAGCACTACAGTGGCCTGCCACAGTCATTTATATAGTAGGTCAGGGCTTATTTATTTCTAATATCATTGTCATCTTATATACAATAACAATAACAAAAAAATCCCATCTAAACAATTTATTACCTTAAAAAAGCATGAATATAAAACTCCACCATTTCCTTTTTCACAAGCTTTTTTACCTCCATCATTTTTCTCACATAGCATCAAATTATAATTTCAAATTTCTTTTTATTTTTTGGCCCCCTGCAATTTGAACAGTGCTGTTTTTATTAAAGCACAACAATAATTGGTCAGATGTTGTATCGCTCCACAAAGAGAAAAGCATTTATAGAATTACCACCGCTGTCAAGTGTGTGTAGCACGAAAGAGCGCTGGGCCTAACTCTGTGAGAGATGCATGAGCGCATGCACACAGATACACACTGTGTGTGTGCGGTGTGAACTGGGAGGCAGTCAGGCCTGTGCCATGGTCTTTTGAGAACGTGGAATAGACTGTCAGCTCAGAGGTGCTATTAAGATGACAACAGCTTTCCATTCACACGAGGGTCAGACCTCCTGCATCTTTTCTCCCATTGTCACTTTCAGCCTCAAGGTTGCCACATTCAGATCCATTGGAGACCAGAGATCTCTCAGTTTATTCTATTAACCCACTCTCCCACACAGCCATTTACTTGGTCTGTGCGTTCACTTAGTTCTTTAGCGCTCGTACGGGAGGGCAGATTTCGGTGCAGAGATGGCGCAAATTGCAGGCGGATCAATTAGCTGTGACCTCAAACCCCTGTGTCCTTGTTTAATTGGTGATGCTGAGGCAGGCTAATTGTATAAATCAACTGGTAATGAGATTCCTGCTTGTTGTGAAAAACAGAATAATGTGATGAAATGAACATCAGTGAGGTTTGTGCAGGATTATTTCTCTCTCTCTCTCTTTCTACTGTCACGTAAAAGGGAAATGTAACACTACACATATGGTCGGATCATGTTGAAACTGGGTGTTGTTGGTGATTTGGGTGCACCGTCTGTTTGTTTGTGTTGCCTTGGTTGTGCCGGCCCGGCATTGCTGGAGGACCTCAGAAGACCTGCTAGAACTAGCAGAGCGTGTAACTAAATAAATCATTAGTGCTCTGCAGAGAGAGGAATTAGAGAAAACAAGTACTTTGTATGAAAGCCATTTATTAGTTGAATCAAACAGAGCAGGGACAGATTAATGAGGTATTAGAGAAGTGAACTCTAAACATTGTCTAGGATTGAGTCTCTCAGAGAGAGAGCTGAGTAACTGGAGGCTCTGCGGCGCAACGACTGTTTAACTTCATCTGCTGGGACTCTGACCGCCTGCCTGCACCCCCACTTTACTTCACTCGTCTGACGTCCTCTCTCACAATTTTCTGTTCTTCTGCTTTGTTGTTACTCTTTATAATAAACAAATACTTGGCACAATCTTTTTCAGCATTGATAATAATAAGAAATATCTCTTAAGCACAACATCAGCATATTAGATTTCTGGAAGATCATGTGACACTGCAGACTGGAGTAATGGCTGCTGAATAAATATAAAATAGAAAACATTTTTAATATGTAATACTATTTAGTATTTTTAGCATTTAGCATTTTAGCAATATAGCATTTTTTTTTTTAATCAAATAAATTCAGCCTCGGCGAGCATAAGAGACTTCTTTCAAAAACATTTTAAAATCTTACAGAATCCAAACTCTTGAACGGTGATGTATATGTATTTAGTTCCTGAATTTGAAAAGAATTGCTGTAGTAAACAAGGTGCAGAATTTCATTTCAAATTTGAGTGCAAGAATTAAATAGTTTTAGAAAATATGCTGTACTTAATGTATTTAATCATAATTTAAAGTTTTGAGAATAAGAGAGGAAGAACACTTCATTACCCAGAATGCATCAGCTCTAATTGGTTTGAATTTCTATTCAGTAAATTCCTCTTCCCATCATTCCAGTTCAAATTCCGGTTGTGGGGTGTGGCCAATTCTAATTAATGAATTGAAATGAAGCCAATTCTGAATTTTTCCCAACACTGATATATACACATTTAAAGCAAGCTGTGCAAACTTAAACCATGTTGTTGTTTTGTTTTTTGATCTGTTGTAGGTTATTTTCATGAATTCAAAATCAACTCACCAGTGATCTTTGGGAGCTGGGGATAAAGTCTTCTGTTTATGTAAGTACACACAGTATATTTTGGTTTATGTTTCTTGTCCAACATTACATGTGTATCACTGTTCCATTAACACTTTTTTTTGTCCCATGGTTACTGTTGTCTTATTTCTTTACGTCTGTCTGATTTGATTTTAAACCACTGTACATGCTTCATCAACACAGGAAATGGGGGCCTTACACAAATGATTACAATGATGAGTGTGTTGTTCTGTTCTGTGTCACTTTCCTAGAACTAAGTTTGCTTGAAAAACAGCACAAGTGACTTACATAAAAGGCTACATATTAACATTTAGATGCAGATTATAGTCTTTTTTGTTACTTTAAAAGGTATAAAGTAGTCATTTAAAAAAAAAAAACTGGTTTGCTTGTTAGCACCTACCTCCACTTTCCGCTCAAACACACACTTCCATCGGTGCATATAGACCGAATCTATTCTCTATGCTAATACCAACTATGTTATTGGTACTTTCAGGCTGCCAGTCGCCCTCAATAAGAGCATTCACAGCAATGAAGAAAGAGCCCCTTTTAAAGAAACACAGACAGGGTCTTAGTAAACAGTCAATATACGGCTGCAGTTTTCTGCCACAATATGTCTTAAATGGGAGTTTTCTCTTTCCAGCATAGTAATAAAGATCATATCTGGCAAAGTGTTGCTCTTGGTAATGTTGAGCAAACAAGCTTTCTGAAAGTTAAGTTCATATTAATCTTTTTTCAAATGTCACTTCGATATGAGGTGCAGGACAGAGTTATATTAGTGTGCAGAAAGCCCCACTGTTGGCCCTGCATAATTAGGCCACCTAGAATGGCATATTCCAGCTCAAAGTTCAAGGCCGCACGCTAAATCAGAAGCTTTATCCCCGTGATTTAAATTCAAACAACGTCTTCGGCTCAGATCAATACGCTCTATTACAGGCGCTTTTTTGTTTAAGCTGTGGTTGTTGTGTGTGTCGATGGCGTTTTAAGTCCACACTGAATGGATGTCAGTGGAAAGAGAGGCAGATCAGTGAATGGAGACATAAGAAAGGGGCTAGAAGTAATTGCAGGTTTTGTCTTCTCAAATTGTAACTCTGGAGGAGAGAGTCTTAATATTTTTGTGAGCCTGAAGTGAAGAAAGATCATGCGTTATCATTATTATTATTGGAAAATTGTGTTTTGAGTAAATACGATTCCGTCCTCCATTATTTTCATTTTTTAGATTGACCTCTGCTCAGTGGGCGTGTTGTTGTCTTTGAGCAAGAGTAGGTGTTTGAGATGTTTAAAACATCAGGTTTAGTAACAGCAGAACTTTCGAAGTGTTTTCTGGAGTGCCACGGGTTGTAGTCTTACCATTCGGGATGAGGTTACATGTTCTGTGTTACCACTAAGGAACAGCTACGGCCTGTCCCGTTCTGGGTCCTGTGAACACAGATATTAACATTGATTTGTCACAGGGTCAGGTCTCTATTTAGGGAATGAAACGCTGATTGTTAAGCTGAACGAAGGTGAAAGAACCACTTGAGTTAGAACAGTAAACATCAGACCTATGCTCTGGCCCAGCTCCAGCACTGAGGGTAACAGTGTAAGCCTTGTACTGTACATCAGGTTGGCATTGTGTCAGCATTTAGACCAGTGCGAGTGTGTGTATGTGGGTGGGTGAGAGTGAATGCTTAAATTTTATTTTTCCCGTATTGAAAACTTAATTGATTTCACTTCATTTTGGTAATAATAGACATTTGAAGTACAGCGATTTAAGGTTAGTCCTGACCTAAATCTTAAAAATAAATAAATAAATAGTAATTTTAAGGAAACTATGTAAACTATGTACACCAACTATCTAAAAAAAAAAAAAAAAAAAAATTCAAGACATGTCAGTCATTTAAATGACAAAATGCATTTGCATTTAAATGCAATTGAAATAAAGGCCAAGATTTCAGAAAGAGAGAAATCTATATTAAAGCTGTCAGTATACGTTAAAAATTTGTATCTATGTCCAGTGTCTTTTTCATTTCAGTTTTCACACTGTTTAAAAATAAGGAAGAGAAGAAATGTACCCGTCCATCGTTCCTCCCCTAATGCTCTGATTCTTACCAGACCTATAACACATTTATTAATCTAAATTCCTTTGCAACTTTAATCTGCATGTTTAATTAATCACAAAATGAGGCAGTAAGTAATTTGGGCAAACGCGTGGCTTGCATGCGCCCGGCATTTAATCACTCCTGCGCAAAGTCATTTGGAAACACCTGAGGAAGAGGCGACGGCATCTGTTTGAACAGGCAGAATACACTCTTTGTCAGTGTGTGCCATTCATCTAATAAAGCTGCCAGAGCCTTCCTTCATTTTGCATTTAGCGTGTCTCGCTGTTGATGTCTCTGTGGGGCCAGTGTCTTCAGGAATGATTTTCTGTAAAAAAAATAAAAAAGTAAACAGCTCTCCTGGACCCCTAATGAAAATTAATAACCTTTGGGTGGTTATTTTCCCAGCTATTAACAGTCTCTCCCCAGCTACAGTTCTTTACTGACCCTATTTTTGATTGTTGTCAGAGTGGCTGTTCAATAGGGGTCGGCATTTTAATTTCATCAGCCCGATTGAAAAAAAAAGAAAGAAAAAAAAAACCTTCGTTCTCTTCTTTCCACCCGAAAGGCCCAGTGGAACATAAAATTTCATCAGTGTGAATTTAGAAAAAGATTTAATTGTTGGAAATGTAATTATTGTCATGAAAGGAAGTCCTAAGGTCTTGAGACATCTGCGATGGTTGAGATCCTCGCTGAAGTATTTAGGGCACAGTATCCATTCGTTTTCTTATTAGTTCTCATGAGGTTTCGTTCTGTGACGCCAAGAGCATCATATTCTGGCTCTGCACCTATTTTTCTGCACGCATACTGGTGTGTGCTCTCAATCCACGGGGTCGTAAGGGATACGTTTTTCAAATGAAATACACTCCATTTATTTGTACTACATTCGGCTGGTATAGTCTAGCAGACCAGACTGGCTTCGTCTGAGAATTGACCATTGATCATCTAGAGCAAGACTATTTTCAATAGTCTTCAATCACCCCGCTATGACCTAACATCCCAACAACACGCTTTCATGGCTGGGGCAGTGACTTCTGCCAAGGTTTATTCAATATATCGTCCTTTTGATGGCTTGATGTGCTTTATCTAATTTTCAGAAGAATTATACATAATATAAACTTGGCAGTCTTCCCTTGTTTCATGGTAAAGACAGTAACCAAGGTAAAAAGGCATTCTCTTATTGACTATATATAGACATACTGAGGAACATGACATTAATCTCCTGGCTTCCACAGCTGGGGATAATGCATAACTAAAAGTCATGTAAAATGAATTAATGATTCCAACCATGAACTTTTCTCCAAAAATGCCATGAATCCTCCAGAGCTGATAATGTGCTCTGACGCTGGGGTGTGAAATCCTTGTTATGTTGAGAGTTGCCAGTTAATTGATTTGCAAATTATTTAAAGTTTGTGGGGCCCAAGGGAGCACTTGGCTCTAATGATGCCCATTCCCATAGTTTTCTTCTCTCTGTATTACACTTTCTCTGCATGATTGTTATAAGGGTAATACCCATATAAAAGATTCAAAGCGCATTTTACACAATAGTAAAAGCAGACATTTTGAAGTCTTGTAACTTGAATGAGAAGGAAACAATAATTTATCATTTAGCACAGAAACTCTAAATACAGTATATAAATACTGATTTTTTTATTCAAATGTTTCCACACATTGAGAAAGAAATGTATAATTGCAGTTTTAATTTCTTATTATTAATTAATTGCTTCATATTATAGTATTAAAAAAATTCTTTTGCATCAATATAACAAAATGCAATTAATAAATGTGCATATAAATCAATATATTGTCAGTATCAATATAATTGAATATATTTTTAAATATAATACAAATGTTTGATTCATAATGATATTTATGAAAAATATATACATCTTTACAAATTTATATTGATTTAACTGTTGTTGTATTATGCACATAAATCATTAATAATTATAATAAAAGTAATAATTAACTAAATAAACTTGTATTGTTTATAATCTTGACTATAGATGAAGTTAATACTCAAAACTATGCATTCAATTATGTATTTTTAGCTGCATTTCACAACGATCCACACTCACTTTTCTTTTTACATATTTTCTGCTAATCATATTGAATGTATAAAGGCAGAGTCATGCTATTTTTTTTATATTTGCCAGCCACCTGCATTAACCATATCTGAAAAGATGGCTTGTTCCATTGATTTGGACTCACAGCAACTTCTCAAACTTTATTAGAGACAGAGCGTTTATCATTGTTGGCTTAATCTCATTTACGTATCTTGACTTATCTTACTTTTTTTAATTTGTGGTTCACCACAGCACAAATAAGTCTCCCAGTAATAAGGAGAATATTTTTAGGTGGGAATAGTTGAATAGTTGGGAATGTGGACTTGTTAAAGAAATCTGTTTATTTTTGCCCATGTAGATTTTAAAGGCATACAGTGCTGAGGTCGTCCGCACACATTAAACATGTCCATCTGATTACCACTTGACTCGTAGGAATATAATTAGCACTTCTTCTCCTCTGCTGCATATAATGGGGTAGATTCTCCCACATGCTTTCATTCATAAGTGCACTACCCACCCAAACGCTTAGTGAGTCACTGAGATGAAAATATTATTCACCTTGAGTCACTCCTATCGTTATTTTGGTTTTTTTTACATTCCATTAATGAATGCAGGTTGTCTTTTCTTTCTTCTGTAAAAAACCTTAAAGTCTTTTACTAAACGGCCTTTACATAATCTAACGTCTCACATGCAATGAATGAACGGCGATCTTGAAAGTAGTTTAACATTGTTACGTTTAAACTTGTTTAACTTTGTTCTGTCTCCTTCAACTAGCCCAAACGGCAAATGAAGCGTAAAGCGCTGAGTGCCAGCAAACCCCTGTGAAACGAGGAACCGCTTCTGAGATCTAATTGATTTGTTGCGCAGATGTAAGTTAAGAGAGACCTCACCTTTTGCAGGGCTTGTAAGTTTGTAAGCACACGGTAATGTGTCCATTAGGGGAGTCAGATGCTCAGCTGGTTGAGTTGTAGAGGAAAGGTGCATGCTGTCTAACCCACTAAGTGGCTGTTTCTCTTTGCTAATATAAAAGAGACCCTGAGCCCTCATTAGCAAGCGCTGTCATTCAGACACAGAGTGTCGGCCTGATTTAAATAAAATGAAATGAAGATAGTTCTTTCTGGTCCCCTGGCTTCACTCATTGCCATAAACATATGCTCTGTGCCCTGCTTCTTTCCATCTTATTTATGACTTTAATTTGTTGTGTGGGCTGCGCTGGAAATCAAATTTAATACAATCCTCCCAGGGACCCTGTCATATAATAACATGGTAATTTCTGTGTATCCTTTTGAAAAATGAGGAAATTAATTCTTCCTGACATGTTCTAATTATTCCAGTGTGAACAGGCAAATCCAGTTTTTCTCTCTCTCTCTCTCTCTCTCTCTGATAAGTGTCAGAGGCAGGCGCGCAGCCTCGACGGGCATCTAGGTGCTAATGCTGACCAGCAGTGCGTTTAATTTGAAACATGAGCAGACACCTTTCAACACACCTTCCTAATGTTGGGTTGCTCTGCACAAATTAATTCACTACTCATCAGGGTGGGTGAGCAAGGGGGGTTGAGACTAAGGGATGGGACACCGGTGCTGTTAGCGAGAGTGTATTTAACTGGTGGGCTATGGTGGGTGGGTGGGAAGCCCCTCTCTGTCACGTCGTCTTTTGTGATGCCGTTTGGAGATGTGTGCACTCGTGTGACAGGAGGACACCCGTGAGACGTGTTTGGATCTGTGGACAGAGGGATTTTTTTTCTCCTGTTCCCAGCACTGTCAAAACCTTTTCACACCTTTAGTGGCTAGGATGAGGGGATGAAAAGCTAATTTAATTAGACTGTCATCAGTCGCATCAATATATACTGTAGTGCTTTGGCTTTGCTATAGAATCTGTTTCTTCCTCTTTTTTAAAAAAAACGTATGTTTCTTCTCTGTAGTGCATTAATGCATTTAGCAGAAGCTTTTATCCAAATAGACTTACAGTATGTAGAAGGTATACAGGGCTACATAACTACTTTTGTCTCCCCTGGGAAGTAAAACCACTATTTCAATGTTGCTAAATCTATCAGTTGAGCTACAAAAATAGCTCTGAGATAAGAATTTTTATTTTTGAACTGAAGTCATCCATAGTAGTGAAATAATAATGGTAAAAATAATTGTATTATGGACTAGGCTGAGTATTTGTGTGTGACACAAAAGCGTAAACTCCCTATTACATCCTCAATTAAACCTTCTCTATTGCATTTCACCCAAGCACTGTGTGCTTTCACTGAGCACTCGGGTGTAGGCCAGTCAGCACTGTGAGATCACATGACACCGTGGGCCCTTATTATTGCCTCATGTCAACAATTAATTTTGCTTTTTTTGCCAGGGCACAGTTGTGTCACAGTAGCTTCTGGTTAGTATTACTGTGTTACCAGTCAAGGAACAGTTGATTGAATGAGTCAAAACACAGAGTGTGTTTTACGTCACGTGCTGTCCTCTAATATCTGTCAGCGAGCGGCACTCTGAGGAAAAACATCCCCACCCCCCTTTCCCCCCACTCTAATTATGAACAGTGTTTGAGGCTGTGTCGGGAAAAATAAACAAACAAAAATCGAGTGAACCTTTTGGTCGGGTTAAATCCACAAAGGCCTAATTGATTTGATGTGTGTCCCTCTGTGTGTGCGTGTTACAGAAGAGAACCTCCAAATTATGTGCAGTGAAGAATAGAAGAGCTTTATTGTCTGTGGGTGGAGCTGGGTTGAGTCTGCCGCGATCCGATTCGCTGAAGAGGGGCAGCGCAACGGCGTCCCCTTATCATATCCCACACCCTCGGCGTTTAATCAGTGCCATCTTGACATGCTGGAGGAAGACGTTGTCATCTTCTTCATGGAAAAATGATTCATTTTGGGAACTTGGGAACAGTTCTGTAAGACTTTAGCCGGTAATCTGGTTTGTGGCCTTTTCTTGTGTATGAAGATGTAGCAAGATGTCTTTACTGTCAAAAAATGAATTTGTCTGGCTCACCATTCCCCTTCTGCTGTCTGGAGAACATCTATAGAGGAGATTTGTTGTAGTATGTAGTATAACTTTAGTCATGGAATCGCTGGGATCTCCATCTCTGGCCCTAGCCCACCCACTTTCCATGGCACTACATTAATTCTGCCAGTCAATTTGACTGAAAGTTTGAAATGTGCACTGTGTTAGCGAGGGAGGCCGTACAGAAGCCGTGTTAATAGCGGAGGCTTGTTGTCCATATGGTACTGTTTTAATGGAGCACATTTGTTGCAGATGGTGGGAGACTTCACTTGGGCAGAAGCGGTTCTTGGCAGGTCTTGGGAGCTTGACTTTTAACGCTGATGTTGATCTTCGCTGTTTTTCATTCAACAATCCGTTGCCCTTGAAACATGGTCTGTTCTAAATTTAAGCCTCGCTTTACTCTGTTTATTTATTTCTTTTCGTTATGCTGAGACAATACTGTGTGGCTCAGTCACTTTTTCCTCAGCTCGGCCTGTAAACCACAGCAAAATCCTCACACACAGGGATCGTAGTTGTCTCAATTTCTACAGTGAGTTTTTTTCAGCTGCAAGAGAGAGCTGAGGCAACGCAGCAGCCAGAGGGTAAGAAAATTGAGGGGGACACATAAACGAATCACTTGAACGCTACTGTTACAGTGATGAACTCTTACTCTGTATAAAAGAAGAGGTATTACTGCACATAATGGTCTTCAAGTCGAATTTCATGAAACCTCTTCTAGTCATATTGTTCTTTTATAATAATTATTATTATTGTCCGTTATTATATTTAAATTATAATAACAATTGTTATTATTATTTTATACAATTTAATAATAATCATAATACTTTTAGCATTTATATTTTTCAAATTTTCATTATAAATTCCGTTTTGCTTTAAAAAAATGCCTTAAATATTCTAAAACAGGCTTCATTTTCTATATGACAGCTGAGCACTATACCCAGAGTAAACACACAAATACAATATTTAAAAAAAATCGCATAAATTAGATTCACCATTGATAATTGAAGAATATTCTGGGGAAAAAAGACAACAAAAAAACAACAAAAAAAACAGATGCAATGAAAATGTCACACTGTAAAAAAATCTTTTTTTTATGGTGCTTTAGCACTTTTCCTAAAGTGCTTTAGGCCTTTACGATGTAGGCCAGTTATTCCAGATCTCACTTAAAATTTATAGTGTTATTCTCACTAGAAAATCTAGATACATGTTTCATATGCTTTACTCGGTTTTATTAAAATATTTTTAAGCAGAATAAACAGACCTGATTATCACAACACGCTTAAATCTAACCGTTACTCGTTACTATGAGCATGCTGTCCAAGAGAGACACATACTGTCAGAATGCTTGTGTTTTTGCTGCCTTCTTGCTGCCCCCAACAAAAGCAAGAGTTAGAGATAGAGAGAGATAGAGTGTGAGAGGAGGGGTGTGTGAGAGTGTGTGTGTGTGTGTGTTTTTTAACACTTCCTTTGGAATAGTGAGGAGACACGCTTGATTGCCTCTGTTGCGTTTTTACTGTTTTCTCACGTTGTCACTGCTGTGGCAGCACTTGGGTATTATGTGAGCAGAGCGCCCATGGCCGAAAACACCCCCCTCCCCCCAACACCCCCAGACACCTGACTGTGAGAAAAGTCTCGGCGGGTCTTACGGGTCCTCTGGCCTGCTAAGTGCTGGCCGGCCTGAAAGGCGCAGTGTCCTTGGGGTTCTCTGATCTCACTCTTTCCATTCTCTCAGTGGCTTTGTCTCTACCCATCCACAGCAGCACAACTCACCACTGAGAGGAAAAGAGAGAGAGAGAGAGAGAGAGAGAGAGAGAAAGAGGGGATGAAGGGAGGGGAGAGGCATGGGACAAATTACACCCATGTCACTGAAAGCGAAAGCATTTAGGAGGCAGAAGACTGAATGTCTTTTGACTCTGATGTGTCTCTTATTTATGATGATGATGATGTGAGAGAGGGAGTGGGGTGTTAGAGCATGAGAGAAATCGCTAATTAGTTTCAGCACTTGATGAATTCCGGTTCTGCAGTATTGCATTTTTTTAAAAACAGCTCTGGAAATGCATCATCTTTCGTCGTTGCTCCAGGAGGGACCGAAGTGGACTGATGCAGAATGTGAACTTTTATAAGCTTCACTATTTTTAGTTATATATATATATATATATATATATATAATTATATAATATAATTAATATTTTATTTATTTAACTAAAAAAAGATTTATTTTTTTATTTTTAAATAATTGTATTTTCATTTTTAATATTTTATCTTTCTGCCTTAGGCCACATTACACTCTAAACATTGTCTTTTGCATAACAGTTTATTTTACTATACAAATAGACCCTTGATCTTTATAAGTCATATGTGTATGTATGTAATGGAAAGACCAAAAACTGAGACTAATGGAAACCCTTTGGAGACAATTTCCAAACATGTGCCTCTAAATTTGCGGCATTAGACTTTTAGAACAGCCTCTGTGCGTAGTGATATCATGACCACATCATCCCGCCTCCCTGTGGTTGCGTGGCCTTTTTATTGGCTCAGAGTTGGCCCCGTGTGGGCCCCTGTGGTCCAGCTTCTAAAAGCCGCCACGGCCCCGCTACACATGGTCCACAGCTGGACCACCACACGCTGCTTTGGGAGGAGCAGCGCCCAGGAACCACTGTCATACGATAACATATCATCAAAAATGGGACTGGAAAACCATGTACACTAATGACAAATGTCTGTTTCTCTGAAAAGACGGATGCAAAGCTATTAGTGGAGCTGTGGGGAGTGTTACATCTTTGTCCTTGCATTTGGTTTGGAAGATAAAAATGTTTCAGGGACAGTCGAGGATGTGTTGGTGGTTTTGTCTGTTTTCTCCCCTCTGTTACTGTTTTAAAGTTGCTATGCTAACTTGTGCTCGCTCAGTTACAATGGCTCTCTGTGTATTTCTCCTGCTACAGAAACCAAATGCTGAACATGGAGGGCTTTCTGCGTAGCAGCTTTTTACTGAGGTTAGTTGCTTTAGTTTTTCTGTTGTTGCCACAGGGGGTCCAGCGGGCTGAATTCATCTGTCCTTTCACAGCTCCGATATCACACCACCTACTATTAGCCAACTTGTGGGATGATGTGTTGTCTCAGTCTGTGTTTGTGTATGTGTGCAAGTTTTAGCTCAGAAGTGTAACTCATTCACATTCCCTCCCTGTAGATAATCAGACCTAAAGCATTACACCCTTCATACACCCTGTGCCTCTCACCCCAGACCCTGTCAGTCAGTGAATGCATGCACATGTCTGTCACCTTCCCCTCTGCCCCAGCTCACTGATTGGTCAGATTGGGAGTAGGGCAGAGCTTAATTTGTGATTCTCACCATTTCCTGTTTTGTGTGTTTGTGTTATAACCGCTGTCAAAATGAGTAAGGACGCCATTACCCCTTCCCCTTCCTGTGATTCTAATTAAGAATTTGTGCTGCGTGTCTGTGTGTCACTGTGCAGAGGAAGTAAAAAACAGCGAGTGTGTTAGCCATTGGCTGTTCTCTCTCTGTGCAAAGCACCTTCCCCACACTTGAATAGCTAGCAACCCTAATTAGTGATCTCTCATTAAAAACAGCAGCAGCAACATCTGCCTTTCAAAGCTGCTGTCAGCCAAACTTTGCTAAAGCTAATGCATCCCCTTTGATTTCTTTTTTCAAAAGGTCATTTAGTTGATTAAATTATCAGCATTTTTTTTCCTTTTACATTATTCTCTTTCCAAGATGTCAGAATCCATAAAAACAAATAGATGTTATTCAGTAATTAATGATATTTGATTTTTTAGTTATTTTAGTTTTATTTTAATAGCTATTCAATTATTTTAATAGCTGTTTATTTTAATTTCAGATAAAAAAAAAAATGTCTCCCCAAAAACCACATGAAATACTTAATACAAGTTCCTGGTCTTCTGAAGGTTTTTGTTTTTTTGTTTGATTTTTTTACAGAAATGCAGTGAATTGGATTGTCTATTTATATGCCTTTTTGAAGCCACTTTCTTTTTTTATTCATTTCTATTGAACTTTTTTACACCAATATTTTTTTAAATACTAGCAGAGAAGTATTCGTTAGAGACACCACTATTAGTGATTAGTTGAACGTTTGAGGATTACTGAGACTGATTTGCACTCACTGACCCTGAAGGAGAAGAATAGACAGTAGGATCTCTGATCTCTTCTGCATATCCAAATGGAAGACGCCTGCAGGCTTTGACCCGAGACATGCGTCTTTCCGGTGTGTTTGTGAGTAATCACATGTTTTAGGACAGTCTGTGGCAAAAATGAATGCATACTTTGATTTACTCGAGGTAGATAATCTGTAAACTAACATCAATTTGGAAGTTCAAATTCACCTATTGTAATAGTTTTAGGTTGTCATTCAGGCATTCTTCCAGCTGATGAATTTGTTGGCATACATGTGACCCACTTAGATTGCCGCTGGTGGGATCTGTTTGAGCATGCTGGATTATTGTCAGCTTGATGGTTTTATCTGCCCGCCTTCCTCCTTTAATGCTACAGAATGGAGGATTGTGTTTGACTTCAGCCACCTGTTGCAGGAGGATAACCAAATATCTCGGGGCAGGGCTAGAGGGTAGGGACGGGGCAGTAGGTTGAGAGAGGACAGTTAGTGACAACTTATCGCTTCCTCACTAATCCTTCAAGATGTTCAAACCCTTACCATGGATCACCCAATTTTAGTACATCCTAAAGATTACATTTTCCCTTCATTCTTTTTCTGAGTAATCATGTGGTTGAACTGAAAGTAAATGTATAATTGCATGCTCCTAATGCACTTCCTGCCACATTGGAAGGTAATGTGTGATTGGTGGAGAGATATTTTGCAAATAAGCAGCAAAATAAAAGGAAGCCAATGTAGATTAGAATGTTATTTTAAAGTGATCATTTTTCTCCCTGAGAGATCAGAAATGACTCAAAAACCTTTTATGTCATAGCATTAACTCTGAACTCTACAGAAAATGACTTTCTAGTAATGGTTTCTAGTTTGTAATCATTTGTGTACTGTGCGAATAGTATAAATAGTCAGAGTCAGACTCTCCCAACCAATCCGGTTTCAAATCTGTTCAATATAGTCATCTTGAAATTTCGAATGAATTCCATCAAGTGCTGAGAATTTGTTTCTGAGCAATACTCACACACATACTATTTTATTTGAAAGTTATTTGCATTTTGTTCATTGACAGTGAAAACAGAGAAACGTTGTCATTTAATTTATAAAAGAAGCAGAATGGAATTATTTATTTTACATTGACATGCATAATGGACAGTGACATTTATTTATTTCATCACGTCAAATAATTGATAGCTGGGAAGTTTTGCCTACGGGTGGGAATGAATGAGTGAGGGAGAAATAGAGTGAGGAAAAGTGAGAGAGAGAGAGAGAGAGATGTCTCCAGCAGTTCTATGCTAATCCCAGAGGAGAGGACCTCCTCCTCCATCTATGCCATTATTTGATGTAATGAAAGGAGAAAGTGTGTAACAGCTAGATTGTTAATTAATTTACTCTAACAAGATGAAGATAAATGAAGCACACTGAAAGTTGACTAGGCAAAGGGGGCCCACTTAGCATTCCCTCTCCCCTCAGCCTCTGCTCGCGCAAACAAAGATCCGTTCTCACACTAGTCAGCACATGATTCAAATGACTAACTGCCTTCATCACTCTCAAAAACTCATTTTAGATTTTACTCAAACTTTCAGGCCAATATTGACCTAAATTTGAAAGACGAAAAGAAGAAGCTGAAAATAAAATCTCTTAAGTTTTTAATGTGCTGTGATTTAATCGGATTCCAGCACTTCTGGACTGTCGCTCATTTGCCATGCATGCTGATGATTAATTGATATTATTCTCTATGGTTAGTTAATTTGTTTATAGCTATCAGTCACTTCATTGACATATTTGAGTTTGGCTTATGAGCCTTATTTTTGTGACAGCTGGGCTGGAAATTTTTAACCTAGGCCCATGTATTGCTTTATTGTAGAATAGATCAGCATGGCAGGGTCATTTTTTATTGAAACTAAGATACACAGAGATAATTCTGTGTAAACATGGGCTCAGATCTTCATGGTTCTAGCACAAGGAGACAACCTAAGCCCCCTTTGCCCAAAAGATGTTCTTCAGAGGCCCAGCCCCATTTAATAAATGAATAGTGCTGGTCTAATGCGGATTGGTGGTTATTTAAGCGGTGAGAGAAAGACACACAAAAAAAGAGGAAAGCCAGACAGTTGTCTTCATCCAAGCCCTTTTTTCATTGTTCTATCAAGGACCTTCTTTGCCAGACAATTCAGCATGGGCCCCGCATGGCAGAGCAGACCAATCACCGTGGCACCCATTCTCTGCTCCTTTATTTTTCAAGTCACCAACAATAGCTTGTTGATTGTGTGGACAACACCAGCACAATTACCTTCTCTGTTATGGTGGCCGAATGGTGTTTTAAAGTCCTCTCTTCCATAATAGAATCATTATTGTTATTCTTATAGCAGGGCCTCAGGAGAAGGAATAGCTGCTCCCGGTATGTCATTATTTTGCAAATGTTCGATTAGCTCAACATGAACTGTGCGGCAAGAATCACAGCTAATTAGACAGAGGGAGCTTCGCCGCTGGCCCCTCCAGCTCCTGAGTTAAAAGGTACCACTTGATGGGCCAATAATATAAAGAAAGGTGGTAAAAAGAGGGATTAGAGCTGTTGCCGTAGTAACTCCAGCTTCCATCTGCGAGACGAACAATGAACTTGTGTTCCTCCACCACCTTTGATTGAAAAATAGAAGTGAAAGACCTAGCGCTCTGAAAGGACAAGACCCTTTTTAACAACAAAGTGGAATTCTGGCCTAATAGGCTCTTTGGTAAAAGTTGTTTGGTAAGACTAGGGAAGGATAGAGGAGACGAGAGGTCGTCATGTAATCCAAGGACAGCAAATGTCGCTGTCTCCCCGAACAATAGCAGTTTGTTTTGGGTGTTACGTTCCTTCGGCGCCGTCATGGGTGCGGGACCTGCAGATTGGCTCCTTTCGACACTTCTTGAAAAGAGATGGAGAGGGAGGAACAGAGGGAAGCGATGCAGTTAAGCAAGCAGGAATAAAAGTGCTGCACGGCCAAAACCTACTTGTTCCTAACTGACTCTGAATAAACATCGACTAGATTTACGCCGGGAAGAAAATAACTTCTCCAATTAGAAGGAGCAGTCAGATGTTGTTTGGATGTCCTCCAGTCATTCCCATCATTATTCCCAGTGCAGTGGTGTAGAGAGAACAGGTTTCTGCATGGCTCTGTGTGTTCCTGACACTTTGTTCGCCTGATAACCGCGACCTCAGCAGTTTTTATCTATATTTCTTTCTATGTTTACAGTAATTGTCCAAAGTACATAAGTAGGGGAGTATCTACAAATAATATTTTTCTGACATCCCATATTTGTAGTTTATCCGAATTTGAATGCTGTCGTATCATCCCACATTTTCGAGTGTGACGTATACTAAAGTAAATTTATACAATAAAAGTTTCGGTAAGAATATATATATAAAAGTGAAAATGTTTAGTTTAATCCCACAATATGTACATCACTTTTTATATATTTAAATCATATTAATATTTGTCCGTCCTTCAAAAAACATTTGTCATGCAAGCGAACAAAGAACAATTAGAGCTTTTTGTCAGGGACAATATGTTTATGATCTACAATCTCTGTCCCTCTTTCATTTTATATCCCCTATTAGCTGTGGAATATGTCTGCTCACATTAACCTAATTTATGGTCAGGGCTACTGTAACAGCAGCACAGGTTAATGAATTTGGCATTACTGAGTAACTGTTATTGAGGGCTGAGGAGGAGCCTAGCAGATGGGAGAGATTGTAAAGCTCTCTGCTTTGCATGACGACGGTTGAAAGACAGATTGGAAAGGAAATGATGTGAACACATGATGAACCCCACCACCCACCTGCACAATTGTGTGAACCTCTTGTTTTCTGGACGTTTCTTCTGACTCATCAGATCATAATTTGTAAATCATGTACTGTACTGAGCCTGACTCAGCTAAGTTTCTAAATGGAATTTTTATATGATTACCTTTCATTTGAGAGAATAAGTTTGGCATGTAAAACAGTTCTTAGTTAAGCCACCCTAGAATACAAGTGCCTTGACAATAGACTTTTTCTCAATTTGAATCTCCTTTTTCATCATACTTTTTTAATTTTAACTATATGCCTTTTTAACACATGCATCAAATACTTTTTTTAACACGCACATCAAAATCAATATAAATATAAACAATATTAAAATGTTAAAAAATTATATTTTATGGTACACTATATATATTTATTTTATTAGATTTTTTTTCTAAAATTAACACAAGTTTTCAGCAAAAGTCTCCATTTAATTCGTTTTTTTTTTTAAAGAGAGGATGATGTCATTTTCTTTTTACTCAACCCAGTATTGTGCACTATTAATAGACATCTTCTAAAGTGGACATACTTGAATGTGAGTTTGCCTCATGTTTTTTGGCTCACAATAATATTTTGTGACAAGCCAAATGGTTCATGATTGTCCTTTACATCGTTCAACACAATGAGTCTTAACAAAACTGTTCTGTGATGACCCACTGGTCCTTGAGCTTGTCTTCCAGCCATTTCATCCCCCCCCCCCTCTCTCTCTCTCTCTCTCTCTCTCCCTCTCTCTCTCTCTCTCTCTCTCTCTCTCTCCCTCCCTCCCTCCCTCTTCCTCTCCCTCCTTCCCTCCCCCAGAATCTTTTATTCCTCTCCTTTGCTTTCAAGGCACAAGTACTTCCGCCCATTCTGCCTCAACACAGTTGTGCATGGCTCACCAACCCTTTCAATTTAGATTTCAATTATCATGTTAGTTTTGTGATTAGATTGTGTCCTCCAGGAATCAAACCGCGCTTTCTCTCCCTCTCTCTTCCCTTCTGCAATCAGATTGGATCTGATGAATTGCAGCTGTAATTACGGAAGTTATTGAATATGCAGATCGCTGATGACTAGCAGTGTATCTGTTCATAGTGCATTAACTCTAACTGTATCAAACGAGAGGCTTGTTCAAGACCCACTCAAGTAATGAGAGAGGGCCAGTGGATGCCATTAGCTGGAAATAATAGCACGCTTGAAAGGGGCGAACTCAATTAAGACCTATGCGATCCCATTATGGTGCCTTTGTTTTATTTCCTGAGTGTATGCCTGTGTGTGTGTGTGTGTGTGCTATAAGATGGAGTTTTCTGGCTCAGTTTCAGGCCAGGTCAGCTGATGAAGCATTGTGACCAGTGGTTTTACTGTAAACACACAATGAGGTCTCTGCTGGGAGGTAGTAAATTGCTCATCATGAGGTATTTTCCCCAGCTCGCTCTGACCGGCCTTTTTAAAGGGACCATGATGCAAACTCTGAGACTGATAGTTGGTAGTTGGATGGGGAAGGGTGTGAGAGTGAGGATAAAGTAAGTGCTTGAACATTGTTGAAGCTGCTCTCTGTCTCCAAACCTTGGCCTCTGGGTCCACTACATAATCACTCACACACACAAACACACCTCCTCTCGCCCTGTGTATGTCAAGCTGCTCTCCCAACAGTTTAATAGCAAGGGTGCTACAGAGCGCTGTAATCTACACTTGACTCCTGAGCTCATAATGTGACATACCACATTACATAGAGACTCAGAGACAGACAGATGCTCACTAACTGGCCAAGAGATACTCAGTGTTAAAAGTAGACGACCCAGTGAAGTGGTTGCATTAAATTACCTAACCTGTCAGTCACAAACTTTTTTAAAACTTTTTTTCCTTAAGCCAAGAACAGTTAGAGCTGCTGAAGGGATAGTTCACCCAAAATGTTCAATTCTGTCATTTAATCACTCTCACTTAGTTCTAAACCTGTATGATTTGCTTTTTTTTCTGTGAAACATAAAAGACTTTTTGAAGGATTTTCACGCTGCTTTTTTAAAAGTTTTTCTTTTCATAAATTCATGAAGATGTTCAGTGAATAACAACATCAAAATGTTGATTTGTTCCTTACTATTGTTAAGTTTGATTAAAAAATACAGTAATTTTGTGAAATATTATTACAATTTAAAATATACATTTTATGTTTTAATGTTTTAAAATATAATTTAGTTCTGTAATGGCAAAACTGATTTTTCAGCTGTCATTAGTCCAGTCTTCAGTGTCGTCCAGTGTCACATGATCCTTCAGAAATCATTCTAATATATTGATTTGCTGCAACACAAAACTCTTCTTATCAAACAGTTGTTGTTTTTTTGAAACACTGAAAACAGCCGCACAGGGAGTGGTTACATCAAGATGCAGTTATGGTGCTTTGAATACATGCATGCCTCTAGCACTACAACATTATAGTAAAATAAGTTAAACCAGCACTCACACTAAAATGTAAGAATACAGTGTGTGAACTGTCTATACAGGATTGACTCCTGGTGGGAAGTACACATACACACATGCTTGCTTAAATTGTATGTAGCTAAATGGCCCACTCTTAAATATTTACCCTAAAACTGTCTCCATGTGCTGTGGAGGTGACATCAGAACAAAACAGAAGGAGCATCTGCCGGCATTATGCTTTCATAACACTGCATAAAATGTGTTGTTTGTCGCCTTTAAAATGCAGCACTTTTATGAATAATGCAGCTCTCGATTTCAAGAGGAAACACTTAGAAGAAGGATTCATAAAAAATAAATCCCCAAGTTAGTTTTTTCCTCTATGATCATAAGAGGAACAGTTAGAAAGTTAAGTGCCGCCACAGTCAATGAAACAAGCTCATCAACACAATGCTAAATTGTTAGCCGCAGCACTAGTGAGATAAAAGGCACTTTCTCTGTTTCTTTGTAACTGCTGTATTATGGGGTCTATTTAAGCTCTAATTAGTGTTCATTTCAGGAGTTTCCAGTCTTAAATGTGTATTAATGTAATGACAGAGGACATGTTTGTTTTTAGGCGTCTAAGTGGAGAGGCTTAATACAGGCTAGCTAAATTAACAAATCCATTCTGACAAGTACTCTAATAACCGCTGGGGATTAACTTATGACCCTGTTTGGGAGCACAAAGCTCATGTCCACTGTTGCTCTGGTGGACCAAACTCGCTGTAGTTAAGACTCCAAGAGGCTTTAGCGCCTGAACTGCTGGCCGCTGCCGCCTGGTTCCATGTGTATTATTAGGTTAATAGGATTTCACTTGTTTACACCAACTGTTAGCTTAACTCGAGGTCAAAGAGGTGGCTTAAACTTGTGTAATTGGCTTATTAAGAAGGATCAAGTAGCATTGTAGTGAGGGGTTAAAACACACACACAGACACAGTCAGGGTGCCATGCGACGTGCGTTGAGCACAGACTAGCTGCATGCTTGCTGTTTTTTTAGTCTCTGATAACGCGCGGATTGCGAAAGATGACCTTTGTCAGTGGCTAGCTATTGTTTGCCGATTGGTTGCACACTCCGCAGGCTGTGAAAGACACATCTGCTGCCTCGCACGCAGAAACTGAGGGATAAAGGGGAGGAGGAGGGGAGGGAAGACCTGTGCCACACGTCCCAAACTGCCACAATACATATCCGCTTATCAAATATTTGTCTGGCCTTCGCTACCTATTTACTTTCCCTCTGTTTGCTTTGCTTATTCAAGTCTTTCTGTGCCAGATACAATGTTACCAAAGACTAGATGCTGCAGTCTCTCTTTTTTGTCCTGGGTCATTCACCTCCTTGCTGTCAGAGGGCACATGGGCATTTTCTTTTGTTTTATAGTTTGCTTTCAATTTTCTCTTTCTCTCAGCCTTTTTCTGACTGAACAGCACATCATACACCACCACACTCTCGTTCATAAATACGTTAGAGATCCGGGTTGCTCTTTGCTTCGATGACAAATAGAAGTGGTGTTAATTTGCTCACTGCTCACCCACTCTTCCCGCAAACCCTCTGTTGAATGGCCCAGCTCAAAATCTGTATTTGTTTAATATGTTTTTGATTGATTCAGGGATGATGATCCATACAGTCAGTATTGAGAACACACACACACATTCTGGAGCACAAAAGGCCTCTTTGTGTTGCTGGCAGGCAGGGCTTGTGAATTCGGGGAGTGGGGTTGAGATTACTCGATTATTTCATACAGGAGCCCAGGCAAATCACCGCCGCACAGAGTGGGATGGCTGTGGCGACGACGAACCACAACAGAGGCCGAGCCCGAACCCAAAAGCGGTGGACAGCAGCCAGAGACAGATACAACCCACCCCGTCACACACTTGCGGTTTTTTAAAAGAAAGCAATTTAGTTAATGATTTCATTCTGAAAGCCTGTCATGATGCATGTGTCTTCCCCTGCCAGGAAAAGGAGAGCAGGGTGGAAAGAAGGAAAGAAATAGAGACGAAGGTGTTAGTCAACATGACTACACTTAAGTTCTAACTGCTTGCGGCTGCTGCACGGATCGTGTTACAGAATGGAGCAGACCGATGTAATGCTACTTACAACTTGCTGAGGAAGCCCGTCACAGACCGTAGTGTTTTTTTTTTTTTTCCTTTTAGCTAGACTCCAGTCAGATATTTTTCCAGCTTGTTGAGAACATTTTTAAGACACTACTGTGCTGTTTCATCTGAAACGGGAGCATGTGAGTTGGTCAGACTTACGGATTTAATAGTAGACGGGTGAGACAATTTCTGTATCAGTCAGCGGCTAATCCAGTAATGTGCCTGCTTTCTGGCCTGGGTACAAATCTACTGCACATTTTTCTGTTCAACCATGCTTGTCAGTTCCCGGTTTTATTAGTCCGTGGTGTAGCATGTTTCGTATTCACTTTACCACTTTTTTCCTGTGCCGCTCCATCTTAGCATTGCTAAAACATCAACCCTTCATGTACTCTCTGACTCAGATTTTCGTGGCAATTACACAGATCGATGGACGGACTCTCCCTCTCACCCTCTCTGTTCTCTCTCTCTCTCTCTCTTTTTTTGTATCGGCCGTCAGTCATGTTGGGAACTTCTAACCACCTCCTGACAGACATGAGTGCCAACCGTTCGTTTAGCAGGGGTTTTTATTCCGCCTTCGTCCGACCTGTCACCGTGGCCACACACTGTTGCCCATGCTTTCATTTGAACAGGGGCGAATGAATTAGTTTTAGAGGTTTAAATCGGCAATCAATGTCACTTGCCCCAACATAATAAGGCTTAATCATAGATCTCCAAGATACTCCATAATCTAGTTGTCCTCCTTTACATGTTTAATGCCAGAGACAAATACATTTCAACACAATATATATATATATATATATATATATATATATATATATATATATATATATATATATAATGATAATTCAGGAGAGAGAAAATTGGAAAGCATAAGAAACAAGGGCAGTTTAGGTCACAGCATATAAAATAAAATGATATAAAATAAAATAAAAATCATTCGGAAGAGTTGGGGATGGGACTTGCGATAATTTAAGAGCTGTTGTCCACCCTGAATAGCACACCATTGAAGGTAATTTTTTTTTATTTTCTTGCTCCACAGAAATCCTATTTTTGAGATGAGAATGAAAGGGAACAAAACTGCTATTCTTTTCATTAGACGCTGCAAATTTTCCAATTTGGTTCACTAGCGACTGGTGCAAAAAATAAAAATCCTATTTTTGGAAAAGAAAGGAATTAGGGGGACAGTGGCTGGAAAAAGCAGGGCACTGTGTGCCGGCATTCCAGATGTCCAAACGGCAGTTGTACCAGCCCAAGTTTTTCTGGGCACGGGGTGCCAATGATGACCTCATGCGCTCCAGGCTGAAGACTGTAGGCATATAGTTCTCGCTGACATGAGCTTGAATAGCCCTCAGGCTTTCATGCGTCCATTCATTCTCTCCAGTCCTCTGGCGGCAAAATTACTCCCTCATAATTAGCCATTGTCCCCGTTTTTTGGCTAGTCTGGAAAAAAGTTTTTTTTGGCTAGTCACTTTCGTGTATCCCCCGTTTTGCCCTTTTTTCCCCTTTTTTCCCCTTTTTTCCCCAGTCTATCACCCTCCATCTTGTTTAATTTTTTTTGTGCAACAGAGCAATATAAGGCCCCTTTCCTCTTTCTATCTTTATCATTATCACTTCATTCAGTCTCTGTCTTCTGTCCTCGTCACAGTGGACTGTTGGAGATTTTACACTCCTTTGCTATAAAGTCGGCCGCTCTGAAGAAAAGTATCTTTATAAATGACAGAAAGGACCTGTCCTTGAATGGTGCTCTGTTTACTGTTTTTCCAAAAAGGGGCCCCCACTATATTTCATCTGTCAGAGTTGCTTTTCTTTCCCCCAACAATGCTTGATTGTTTCCACCAAAAAGAGAGGGACAGAGAGAGTAAGAGAGAGTGGAAAAGAGAGACACAAACAGAAAGAATAAAAAAAAACAGGTTCAACAGACAGGAGAATTCTGTATTATATTTTCCTGCCAAATTCCGATCTCTGTTTTCCTTCCCCTGCACTCACAAAGGGCTCATAACTTACTGTCAACTGTGAGGGAAACCACAAAGCTCCACTGTTGCTCAGCAAATAGGCTGCGTTGCTTGATGGCTTCAGTGGCTGTAAAGTTTGCTTAACTGCAGCACTGACACCAGGCACTTTGGGAACTGCCGCCCCGTAAGGCCCCGAGCGAGGGACGAAGAGAGACAGAAAAGACGGCGAGCTGTTTTTCTTGTGTCGGAATCGTCTCCGGCCGTGCAGGGACTGAAAGAGACACGCGTGCGAGTGAGACTGCGAGTGTGTGTGTGTGTGTGCGTGAGCGGAGGAGCTTAACAGCTGCTCTGCCGGTGGCTCCGTTCATGTGCGAGAGCGTACTCCGTTCAGCGTGCCGTCGGATGTGTTCTGACAAGACGTGCCGTGGCTGGGACGAACGGCCTGTCTGTGCTCGAGAGTTTTTGTGTGTGTTTGTGTATGCCAGAATTTGAGGAAGTGTTATGCCATCCAGCTCTGAAGTGGTGTGTGAAGAACAGAGAAGGACAGGAGCGGCCAAACAGGCTAAGGGAGACAGTATGTGAGTGTACACACCTGATGCACGCTCATTCACACACACATCTCACTTTCACAGTGGGGACAGTGACAGGGTGCTTGAGCTAATGATCAAAGAATATTTTTCCTCACAATTCTCTTACTTTTTGGTGAATAATTATTACACAGGCTATGCTTAATATACAGAGTGCACTTTTAGAAAAGACTTGGTACTTACTCCTTGTAAATTGTGTTGTATTTTAAGTGTTGGATATGGAGCAACAGTGTAAAGGAGTGAGTGATGTGGGGTGAAGGAGCTGTCATAGTTGACTTTAAGGGTTTTAAGGTTAACATTTATGGGGTACATAAAAAAAATAATTCAGCTTTTAAAAGTGAAGGTATTTCTCAGATTATTAGAGGCGTCTTAGTTTCACTATATCCATAAGCGTGTTACACTCCCATCCGGTAAATAAAATGTATTGTTTATTTCTTCAATAATAATAATAATAATTATTATTATTATTTTTTAAATATTATATTTTTCATAAATATTTGAAATGTATTTTTATGTAATTATAATATTTTTATTTTTATTCATGTGTATATATTATTATTATTATTATTTTAACTATAATTACAAATAATAAATTTTTTTTTTTACATGTTTGAAGGTTTTAAAAGTGATTTTGTTACATTTTATTCTTATTTATTCAATGATAATTATAACAATAAATAATAATAAAACAATTCTAAATTATAATTCTGTATAATAATTCTAAATAATACTTATAGTTGTTTGTTTACTTATAAGTCAATAAATAAAGCCATAAGAGGAGATATCAAAATAGATTAAGAATAAATTCTTGTTTTATATTGATATTTCTACTCAGTAGCACTTTCTGATCAGAAGCCCTTGTTTAGAGAAGCAGCGTTCTTCCTTCTGTCCTGATGATTGTTCATGGATCGGTAGACTGCTCAGGTACAATGGAAGGTGATAATTTGAAGGTGCTAAACAGCTACAGCAGGGATGATAATTTTCCAGCCCAGGTTTCACAGGTGACAGAGGGATGATTATAGGAGGTGAGGACCTTGAGAGTCTGTGCTGTCACCTGTGTGATCTGCTGTCATAAAGACACTCACACAAAGACACATATGCAAACTCATGCCACTGTATGTCTCGCACTCCTGTTCTCACTCCCTGTGGGAAACCAGTTCATGTGTGCGTATTTGTGACAGAAATCTCTGCAGTCATTATTAGTATTAATGAGCGAGAGTATTATCTTCATTTTATGTAACTAAGTGTCGATGACTTAGTAATTGAACACTCACCGGCCTTTATGGCTGCAGCAGCTGCTGTTGTTAAAAAAAGAGAGATAAATGTAAATCAGTATTACTCAGAAATTGTTTTGTCAGTGCAAAGGTAATTTTTTTTATACTTGTTTTGTTGGTATGGTTTGATCATTTACTACTCACACAAGAGACCAACACAGTTATCATAAAAGCGTATTATCATTATCCTCACTGCAGAAATACTACTATTCTTTTTTTTTCTTCTTTTTTTTTCTTCTTTTTTTTTTACAATTTCCTTCCAGATGCAAACACTTCCTATTACACTTTGAATAACTGTAGTGTTGTGTTTTAGATTTCTGTTTAGCCTTTTAAAATCTCATAAGTACTTTTTTTTTAAAGGCACCATTTTACATTCCTGTAACTTTTTCCGCCCTACCTTTACATTTCTTATTAGCCTGTGTTTTGAAAGCGTGTGTGCGTATGCTCAAGCATGAACGTACACACGTGTGCTCGGTCGTGCGACTGTGTGTGTGTAGTTACCCGTGGAAACTTGAAGCCCTGTCATAAAGCAGCTTTTGCCATTTTTCTGCTCACCCATCGTTAGTTCCTTCAACAATGGCCCTCTTGTTTTACCCCCTTTTATTTGATTATTTCTCTTCATATTGGTCTGGGTGGTGGTGCCGGAGCGAAAAGCGGCCTTCTAATATTTCCTTTCAGGAGTGGCTGGTGATTTAGGGGGTCTGCTAAGGCCTGTGGTTTTGAGGGGGTGTGGGGTGTCCGAGGGGATGGGGGCAGCAGTGACACCATAGCTCAGGAGTTACTTATCGCCATTGTCTATAAAAGGGCAACAGAAAGACACGGCAGAGACAGAAGAGCGGGGGGCTTCTAACGATTGAGAGGGGCGAAAGCGGATATCCCAAAACACATGGCCCCCAGTCATGAGACCCCCTGAGGAACACCAGCGCGCGGGGTGTCTTCTAATGCCACTAACCAATTAAACAGAGGTCAGTGCGTGATGATACGTTAGCAGTGGCAACAATTCATGAGTCGAAGCATTCCAGGCTACATGAGAACTCATGCCGAGAACTTAACTCCTAATCCTCATAAAAGTATATATGGGGCCTTTCTCTCTCCCTCGGACTGCGAAAAGACAAGCTGTGCTGCCCTATACTTATTGATTGGTTTGGTTTGTTAGCTGTCCATTGTTATTGTGTAATCAGGCCTGAGAGGGAGAGGGCTGACAGGAATTCATATGAGGCCACTCTGGCTTAGCTGATATATTCTCTGCTTAATATGCACAAAGGCCAACGGATTGGACTTATTTACTGTAGAAACAGATTGAATTATTAATAAGAATAAAGGGAAGCGCTGCGGTGGCTCACAGGACTGTTCTATCGGTGTTTCTCTCAACGTAAAACACCATTTAATTTGATGAAATACGATGGCATCGGGGCTTTTTCCCCTCCTCCGTCATACACCACATACTGATTTTTGTTTTATGGGTCGTAGGGAGAAATTAAATGATTTTGAAGTGCGCTTAAAGGAAAAACCCTTCTAGGATTCAGGCCTTTATTCCAGCTAAACGGCATCCACATTGTTTCCTTCTCAGCCATGGGTGCAGATTAGCCTGGGTGGATGTGAGTGAGGTGGGGGGGGTGGTATGGTTGGGGGGGAATGGGGGGAAAAACTCATGAACCCCAGCACTCACGGGCTGAGCTGCCCTCCCAGCTCTCCTAATGAATTATTAACTCCAACTGACAAATACTGTTACGGGGCCTTGGCTCAGATCTGTTGCGTTTTCGAGTAAAATTGCTGTAGACACATGTTACAGGAGGATGGAGTCAGCACCCCCCCCCCCCCCCTCTCTCTCTCTCTCTCTCTCTCTCTCTCTCACACTATCATGCCTCAGCAGTTTGACTGATGGCTAGAGACTGGAGGGAAAGGCCTGAGAGACTGAATATTTTAGAGGTAAAATAATACCACTTGATTTACTGTGTAATACAAAAGAAGTGCTTTGTTTCGCTTGCAGTCCATTGAAGATGAAGGTGGGGGTTGTTGTGCTGGAAGCTCCGGCTCTTTGGATCCATGAATAAAAAATCTCTCTCTCTCTCCCTTGCTTTCTCTTCCTCTAGCCGTTGCGCGCCCCTTTCGCATACCGTTCAACACTCTGAACTTTGCTCTTAAATTTGATTTTCAATTAACGCTCTACAATTTAAGAGATCACTTTCTGTTTGATATAATTACAGGAAACAATTTATTGGCTGATTAAAATTGAGGCCTTGGTCTCGCTAAAGAAAATAGGGGTGCGGAGCGGTCTGGGTCTCTGGTGCCTTCCTCTGCACTAACTAACAGACTTAGCTTGTTTGCACAGCTGCGGTATCCCGCTTGATTAACTTCCATTGACTTCCATTGTCCACTTCTGTTGGCTTCCGCAGAGCTCATCCAAGACTTTGCGGATGTGTATGTATTATTTTTATATATATTTCTTTGGTAAGCATAACACAATTAATATTACTGCAGCTAGCATGAGACAATAGTAGCTTGAGGCTTTTTTTTTTAAAAAAAGCTCACTTACCGAACTGTATTAAACAATTCATATTGAGAGTGTGAGGCTTAAGTGCTCAGCCATGTGTGCAAATTGATGGCACATCTTCAAATGAAGTAGTCATACTTTAAAGGGCCTGAGAGCAATTGGGCCTGACAGCCCGTTGCAACCCACACATCCCTCATGCGCCGGAGTGCACGGCCGCCGCACGCACATGAACAGATTAACTCACAGTTTGGTGTTAAAATAATCTCTCCCGGTGTCAAATTTGTTTTCGTCCCACGATGAGCCACATGCTGGAAAACTTGGCAGGGCTGGAGATGGAGTTCTGGAGGCACCTTGGGCTTCCTTTATTACCCAGCCTGCCTCTCTCTCATCTCTCTGCAGTCTCAGTGGGCAGTGGAAGGACATTAGCTCACCTGCAGCCCTCGACCTAGAACGCCCATGCCCTTTGTCCCTGCTAATGTGGATAGCTGCAGCGCTTTCAACTTCCATAGCTTTTCGTAGACATTGGACATTTCAGACTCAAAATAATAATGCTCATCACTGTGGTCAGCAGTCATGTGTATATCATTGTTCATGATGGGTGCTGGCTGTCTAGTGTAAATTACTATCTCTAGGTAGACAATTTAAAGGCGGTAGAAAAGTTGTGTGCTTGCTAATTCTCAACTCATTAGATCAGTTGGAGTCTTTTGATTAAGTATTTAAATCAAGCTTTTAATTCAATTAGCAGTTTAAGTATTCATTTCCTTAGCAGTAGTAGAGTGAGTTTGTTAATTGTCATACAACACAAATGACCTGTTGATTATTTTATTTATCATTTTATTTTATTCTATTTTATTGTATTCTAGCACTGAAAATCAAGTTTGTAGGATTAAATAAACTTAGTTGAGTTTTATGCTATATGACATGATGAATTTTGTTGGAAACAAATGCATTTACCAACCCTATTTTGTGAAATGGGAAATTTGCTATAAATCTTAAAAGTTACCTCCCATCTGCCACAGCAGCCTACTTGCATGAAATCCTATGTACAATTGCAAAAGCAGAATAGCACAATTACAACAAAATGAAGGAAAATGGACACATTTATAGACTCAATATGAATGTAATGACCAAATTCCCGTTAAGTGTCAGCCTCTCAGCGTCACCGCTCTTTTTGTGGTTGGTGGCAGGGTTAGTGCTTTAATGAGAGCGTGTTATATGGTATGGTAACCCTCTTAGTGCGGTAATCAGCCATGGGGCGGGGGGATTGGGCCTGTCTCAGGCAGCTCTCCAGCCATAGCTCAGCACGTCCATTTACATTAAACAAAGGATAAAGAGGGACCCCAGTGCATGCCGTATTCCCCGCACCAAGCTCAGAGCCATTGATAGGATCTCCCCAGCTCTGATACCAGCTCAGTCGTGGGGTTAGATGTGGCGCGGAGGCTCAGAACGGTTGCCAACTTCATATATGTAATGTGAGAGCACTCGTAGAGAATGAAAGCCGAGCTCCAGCATTTCCTATCTGACATTTGCAAGACTCTTTATTCGGAATTATGTTGTTGCATTGGAAGTTTGAATATGTTTTCTGACACTTTTCCTCTGCTCTTCTCTCAGCAGAATAATGTCTTCCAAGCAAGCCACTTCTCCATTTGCCTCGACCCCTGACGGAGGTGAGGATGGATTGAATCAGGAGCGCATGTCCTGGGAGAAGGAAGATAACTCTGAGTCGCTAGTCGCCCCTCAGCTGCCCCTGCACAATCTGCTTCACAACAAACCTCCCCTGGAGGAGCTTCAGCCAATCAGCAGCAGCGTGCCGCCCGAATCCGACTGGGAGAGCCTGATGTCGGCCCAGCAGCGCATGGTGAGTGCCACTGCCAGCGTTTCATAGCTCATTTACGTGTGCTAACACAGGCTACGTGTGTTTTTTATTTTCTAATGAGGTGTAGATGAAAGATTGCATTATTAAAGATAGTTGGCAGGATTCAAAGAGTGACAACCGTCTGGTCGAGGTTATTCGTCTAGAACTCTATGGATATTTTCTGTTTACGACACAATCTTACAACATTAACACAACATCAATGTCATGGAGTAAACCTCCAGATGTATCCCACATCTATTCTCTCAAAACAAACACACACACACCCTCTGTACTCCTGCAGAGAGGAATCCTCAACCCAAGGACACAGCTAGAAGGGAGCAGGCCTCTCTGGAACACTTGAATGAAGACTTAAGACTTTGCGATTTGCCAAGGACTCTGCTTTGAAGTCTAAGTCCCCCACAAGCGCCTGGAGATCCCTCACACTGTAAAAGTGCAGGAGAACCACGTATTGAATTGCATTTCATGTCAGAGCGATTTTATGAATCTATAAATAGAGAGACAAGAGAAAGCGGATGAGAAGTGGGAATTTGAGGGAGTTGAGGGAGCCCCCTCTTCCTCCGTGGTGGTCTCTCTAGACCAAGAGGCATAGAGCCCAGACGTGAGACTCACAGCCACTTATTGTTCGATGCTTGTAAAAGGGAATTCTCTATAAACCTTCCCTCTGCTGCGGCTGCTTGCCCAAAGCTAGGATGACTCTGACCAGCCCCCGGGGTCTGGACTCCCCTGGCCCAGTAGCATCCAGACGCCAAACCCCACTTTAATTATCCAAAAAATTCAGCTGTCATGTGAGGATTTTTGCCTTTTTCTTTAGCTAAAGTTTGCATTCCAATGTTGGCAACACCATAAGACGTGATGTGACATCAAATGTATGTTAGGGACAACAGGAGGCACTTTTGCACACATAGGAAAGAAAAATGAGAAATTAGATCCCTTTTTTAACTCAAATATTTCTCCCTAGAAAGCGATGAGATTGAATAGAGGTCAAATTGAGACTTTTCTTATCTGAACAGCTTTTCAGATTTTTCTCATGAATAGAATTACATCTCTCTCCTGTTGAAGTTCAGAAGAGACCTCCACACTGTCTCAATCTATGCTCAGATGTGCCAAAATATCAAAAGTCAAAGATTTCAATATGAACTTGAACATTTCTAATTAATCTTCTATGTAATTATATCTACTCAAATGTCTCATCTCTTGTCTCCTTTTTTTCAAAAGGAAATACGAATATAATATAATAAAATATAATAATATAATAATGGTTGTCTTCACCTCTTCATCACATGTAGACCCAGAAGACTTCAACACTGCTCAGGTGGTGCTGTTTCCTAATTGGATTACAGAGAGCTTTTGTGATTGGTATAATTAGAAGAGCATTTCAAAGAACTGTTACCGCACTGCTGTGGTTAGATATGCACGGGATGATCTCTCAGTTTCCTCTTGATATAATGAGGGAAAGCATATGAAAAGTTAATTGTGCTCATTTGATGTTCAAGTGCAGCTGCTTGTGTTTGATTTGCAGTGAGCGGTGCACTTGCACTCGCTTGTCTTCACATGAGCTGGACGTCCTGTTGTTGAGTGAGTTTTATTCTTCTTCAGTGGGGTTTTAGTTTATTATAACTCTCACCTGATAAAAGCTTCACTGTACTGTGGATAAAGGCGTTTGTAAAATGTAAATGTAATGTGAAGTATGTATGTGCAAACTCTTCCTGTATATATTTGACATTATTTTTAGTGTATAGTGAGCCATGCCTTTAGATCTGTTATGTCAATGTAAGTGTAGAGAGAATGGCATTGAATAAAAGATAAAAAGGGTAAAGATGTATGAACATAGACACAAGAATGCCAGCATTGATAATGAGTTTTGGAGGTTGCCAGTAAATAAATACAGAGTATGCAATGAAAGACAGAGAGTTGTCTCTGCAATTGGTGTTATTGGGTTTATTCAAATTACATTATAGTTAAATTATCACAATTTCAAATAACTGTTTTTTATTTTAATATATTTTAATGTATTGTTTAATATATTTTATGTAATTTTTTTCCTGTAATGGTAAAGCTGAACTTTCAGCATCATCTCTTATTATTATCAATATTTTTTGTGGAAAATAAACGTTAAATTTTTTTCAGGATAAATTGATGAATAGAAAGTTCAAAAGAACAGCTTTTTTTGCTTAAAAAAATAGTATAAATGTATTTGCTGTCACTTTTGATCAATTTAATGCATCCTAGTCGAATCAAAAATAAATCACTTCTTAAATCTTACTCACCCAAAAAAGTCTGAACCATACAAAGCATATTCGTATAAATTGAGACAAAAAATTGAGAGACAACAGAGTAAGTAAGTTTGGTCTTTGAAGAATTTGATGAGTTATGTTTGAGTTCATATTGGTATCGCTGACTTTTGATTATAGACTTTAATATCAAAAGTCTCCATTTAATCTTGTTGTGTCTTGTACAAAACATTGAGATATTTTATGTCATCTGTAAATTTGACTTCATGTGTGCGTTAGCAGAACCCTCAGTCTGTGCCAGCTGATTTGTGTGATCTCATTCGTGTACCGCTGCCACATAATCACACTGCCTTAATGCCCGTCTGTGCCCTGCTCTCCAAACATACACCTGCCAGTTTTCCTCTCATTGATGGAACAATCCTATGCCCAAATTCTTCTCTCGGGACTCCCTCTCCGCTCATTAATGTGCTTTTGCACTTTATTTTTTACAATCACTCAGTAGTGTTTAGGAGTTAGGATCAGACAAACAGATCGCTTCTCCCTTTCGCTCTGTTTTCCCTCTCTGTGTTCTCGCTCGGGGAACACTGAACTATCAGCTGCAGACAGAAGCTCAGTTAACCACTAAACCACACACAGGTGGGACTGCAAAACAACAGCAGTTTGAGACAGGGCCCAGATTTACGATGGCCTGGAGGGTTCCGTGCGGAACAGTCGCCTTCTCGAGAACCAACAAATTACACTGTGCTCGAGCTCGGATCAAACACAAACTCGTAACCTTTGCAAAGGAATTACTGCGATGACTATTGTGTAGAGAAAAGAGTTGTTAAACACAATTCATCTACACTAATCTAAGCTTTTAATAGTCTTAACCACAAAGTCAGGAAGTTAGCCAAATGTAGGCAAATGCACTACTTAAAAAGCCATTGCTGGCTTAGAAAGGCATCAAAGACAGAATTAAGTTTTTGCCAGAATATGGGAAGTTGTGTGTGGATTGATAAATCACAATGAATCACGAGTTGCGTGGTGATGCTCCAGAGTGGTGCCTTCGAAAATATGATGTGAAATACAATAATAAATGCATCATTACCACAGTGAAGCATGGTCTTCCTCAAGGCTTATGTTTTGGCCTGGTCAAAGTCCAGATTTGAACCCTATAATGAATATTTGGTCTCACATTAAACTCAATTGAACTAGGAGATATTTTTCAACTGCTCATGAACTGTTTGAAGCCATTAACATGGATTAAAACAACATTGATTATTCTTCCTGTAAAAAGCTGTCTGCAAGTTGGGGAAGGCTATTCCATGCTAAGTTACTTTATCTTCAATATTTGTGCAATTCTTGCAATTTTTTTTTACAATTTCCTAACCAGTGATTTGTGATTCAAATGGTTAAGACCAGTAAAAGACCACTGAATATTTTCGCCATTTTAGCCTTGGCCCCCTTTTTTGTGTGTGTCAAGTAGTGTACTCTGTAATCATATAAAGTGTCCTAAACTTACTATCTCTAATATAAATAGTATGTCTTCAGCATTTTCTTAATTTTCAAACCAATTATTACATTTTAAATGTGATCATATTGCTATCTTTTTTGTACTTGGACATTTAATGTCTATTTTGGCATAAAGTAAAAAATCTTCTCTCAAACTCTTTTGTGTTTTCCTGCAGGAATCGGACAGCAATAAAGTATGTTCCTTATACTCCTTCCGGAATAACTCTACCTCTCCACACAAACCAGAGGAGGGGGCCAGGGAGCGCGGCGACCTGCTGAGCAGCTCAGCCTTCGGAACGCCAGAGCGCCGCAAAGGAAGCCTGGCTGATGTGGTGGACACACTGAAACAGAAAAAACTAGAGGAGATGACAAAGACAGAACATGACGGTACAGAAGGTTTCAGCTTGTTTGTGTGCTTGGATTTAGGAATATACGTGTATTTGAGAGAATGTTTTTTTCCTCTTAGCGAGAAGCGTTTTTTGGCGTGCATCGATCTCCTCAGTCGCTCAGTTTTACTTGTTCGCCTGTATGCTATATTCTTTCTTATTCAACATAATCTTTCTCTTTTCTCCCACTGTACACGCACACACACACACCGTCTTTTAATCAGGGACTGACGTGGCTATGTTTTCCAGTTTGTTCTGAACCGAGTCCAGTGTGACAAAGAGTGGGTGGCACTACCCCTCAACTTAAGTGTGGTCTCCGGGCGATGCCAAACCAAACTCTCAGACCATAAAACACACGCCACGACCTGACGCCAGGAACATTACCTTTTTATTCTTCAGTACAGACGACAGCATTCATGCCGCAAAATTCTTCTACAGACCAACTCAAATAGCTCCAAAAACACTTTTTTTCTTCCATGTGTTTAGGGCCCAGCAGTATCCACAGATTCGGCAATTCAATTTGAAAGATTTAAAATACACACGTATTGTGTAATAATTGTATTATATGAAGGATTTATGCATTTGGGTAGGTATAAGTTGTAGCTTCTGCAGCAAGTTGTTCTTTAAAAATCAAAATCCAGTCCTATGACTAAAAGGAGAATGAAGTTAATTGATACAATTTCTTTTTATTGTTTTATTTATTTAATTTTTATATTAATGAATAGTTTGATGCAGATCATGCCGCAGTGTAGGGAGTCCACTGGGAATAAGACCGAAAAGCAAATACTGGAAAGAGTTGCTGAAACGGTTCCTCCCCTCATAATTAGTATAAAGCAGAAAACCTATACAATCAAATTACACACACACACACACACACACACACACACACACACACACACACACACACACACACACACACACACACACACACACACACACACACACACACACACACACACACACTCAGACAGTATTGCTCCTTGGGGAGATACTAGTCTCATTTAAGCATCTGGGGAACTCTTAGCCCGAACACTTGATCAGAGGAATAAATTAGGCCATCACATGTTTTTTTTCTCTCCCTTTCTGTGAAGGTTTTCATATTAATTTAATCGTATTTGTTTATGGTTGGTTTCATTATCGCCAAGGGTTAGAGAAATATTTTGAATAAGAAAATAGGACAAATTAAATAAATCTGAGTGAGAGGCTGTCAGTCATGAATATTTTCATTTTCGTAATTGATATAGAAAATTATGACAAGCCATCCATTATCATAAAGGGGCTTCATTTTATGGGGCGGTGCAATGAAATAATTTAACCGCAATCTAAATTTATGTGAACTGATTTAAGATTTTTTTTTTCTCTAAAAATATTTCCACCTATAATTTGCCTGTCTGTCAATTAAGGTGCCGTATTAAACAAAACACAGTTTTGGAAATAGTATTTAAAGTGACTTGCTGTATAACCTGTATAATCTTTTGATGCATTTTTTTCTCACCTCTCCTGCATCTCCAGCTTAATGGTATCCTGAGGTAGTGTGCAGGGCTGGTGTTCTCATAGGTTGCTCCTTAGTTTTTTCTATTAAGGTATTTTTAAGATGCACTCCCAGCCCTCTGTGTTCTAGGGTGCTATGCTAATGAGCCCCAGCTGGTATGGCCGGTTGCTGCTGTAATTTAAATGGTCAAGTGCAGCTTGTAATCCTGAAGGCCCGTATGTTTAGTGCAGGCAGGAGAGGGTGCTTCACTTCTAGTGTACAGCTGTGTTAATCTACCCTTAATAATGGAGACAGAGCCGACCTCATGCCTCCACACCTCACGCCACAATCTCCCCCTTCGCACAGAAATTGGTTCCTGAGCTTGAGAGACACAAGAGGCATCCAGAGTTCAACACGTTAGTGCTGAGATGCTGAAATGGAGCGGTTCTGCGTCCTTGAGGACGTCTCAGTTTGGTGCAGCTGTAAGGGGAATCTTCATGCCCGCAGAACCTCAAATGTCAGGATTAACCCCTTGCGTGACTCCAAAAGCAATTTAGAGAGACATGTGTTGTCTTAATGACAAAGCATGTCGTTATGTTATGTGAGGCAAAGAATGGACAATCTAAAAATATTGCTCATCTCAGCCTGTTATTAAGGGAACAACTGTAACCTTTCATTAGCTTACCCTGCTTAAGGTGCGGTCACACTAGAACTGTGTCCGAAATCATGTACTGCGTTTTATAGACAATTGATGTAGTAAGTCATCCGATTATTGTTCTCCTACTGTTTTTTAGATACTGCACATTTGGATATATTACCCATTTAATGTAGTGCCTTTTGCGTAATATATAGTAAATTAATAAAACCATGAATTATAAATATCAATAACATGTAATTACTTTGGTGTAACATTGCCAACCAAGCAATCTTAAATTTGCAGGTCAAAGTTCACAAACTTGCAGTAGCAGAAAATAAAACTACCGGTGTTTCCATTCTTTTGTTTGAACACTGTTAAATCACTGCCAAGCAAAAATTTTTACCATCTCCTTCCATTATTCAAAAATAAAAACATCTTTGCTCTCGTGATCGCATTTGGACTTAAGCTTTTCTTCTTTGACAATGGCATTGTGTAGGCAGCAAAAAAACAGTGTCTTTTGATTTCAGTCAAGGAGAAATAGATTCAGACATACTTGAAAGGTTGCATTTCATATAGACCCACACTGTACTTCATACCCGTCTTTACACACACTTAATTGAATGTGCACCAGGGCCCTAAAAGTCAACCGCTCTCAAATTCAATCAGACCTATTAGAACCATACCGCAAGTCAGTGAAACCGGACTGTCATCTCCATCGCTCCTCTCACTAACAATCCTTAAAGTGCCTTAAGTGCTTGTGACCGCTCTAATGAATGAAAATATCCTGCCTAGAGGACTGCATTAAGCTGAATAGTCACCTTCGTTGTAAAAGCGCCACATGAACCTCATCCACAGAGGTTTTAGGAATTTCTGTAATTGGTATTGTAAAACATTATTTATTGAGAGCTCTCTGATGGTGCTTTTTCATTGTTTATAATGACTAAAGAGGATAAAAATCTAAATATAAAGAAAGAGGACAAGAAAACTGGACAAGAGGAAAAGTGTCCATTTATAAAGATTCAAGGTGACCTTGTCTGAGATTCACAAGCAATTAAGGCCCTTTTTATGAAATGTACTTAAGTAATGATCGTTGATATATGAATCCTCTGCTGTAGGTTGTTTTCATTGTTGCTGTTATGTGGATTTTTTTTTCGACAGTTTTATGAACACTCCTTTATTTAGTGGAGTGATTCTTCAACCTCCATTTTAATGAACTGCTCTTACCCTTATTCAACCTTGAATTGATTTGTTTGCATTTTAACGCTCAAAATATCTGATTTTTAGCAGCATGTTTAGACACTGGCCATTCTCTCTCGCCGACTTAATTTATCTTACTTACTTAATCTTGTTTTTATTTTATTTTATTTATTTTATTTTGACAAAATATTACAGCATTTTTATAACATCCATGTAATCAGCAATGACAAAAATAGTTCTTGGCCTGTCTGTAGTGGACAGAATTTTAATATCGGCACATCCTAAGTTTTCTTTTTACTTTACAATTCCCACATCACTTTGTAACAGACAGAAAGATCTAGGGAGAAGCATCCACACCTAGTCAAGAAGGCATTCTGCCTACTGCTCTAGTTTGGGCGCCAGTGAACCACTGGCTCTGCCAACTTAGTCAGCAGTCTTGTATTGGCAGGATTGTCCATGGCTGCTGGTAATAGCTTGTTTTCTGCTAATCCACGCTTAGAGCCCTGTTCGTCTGAATGCCAGAATTACATTTTGCAGGCAGTTCAGTGGCAGGAGTTCAGATTGGTGGCTGAAAAATAGACCATCCATGCAGCCTGTCATTCCTCTATGACATCCTGTCAGTGTGCACCACTTCTGCTGAAGACCACACACGCTGTTATGCAGTTCGCAATCTGTTACAACTTTTTTTAAGTATGAGTTTTTCCTTGTTTAAAAAAAAAACAGCTTTTTGCCAGGATTTGTTATATAATACTCATAATCCTCATAGATTGGTTAAAAAAACAAAAACCATCATAAAAAAGTGTTTCTTGTGTCCCTGCACAGTTGCTCAACCTTATGCACCCATGCACTCTTTCTGCTTGTTCGCCATGTTAAAAAAAAAAGAAATATGTCAGAGCCAACAGGTGTAGAAGAGGCACTTTCTGAAAAGAAGTGATTTACACCCTCTGGAGTGACCTGGGTGACAACAGGAACAGTTGCTAATGTGGCATGGATGAGGACTTTCTCTTGGCTGGTAACCCTGAGCCCTCTGAGGGGCCAGAGAGTCGAGGTTAGCGAACGACTCAATACACCTGGAACTGTGTGTATTGAGTTAATGAGTTTAGCAGGGGTGGGGGCAGATTCTTCTGTGCCTCCATCCCACGTAAAGCCTGATCTCTGGGGCAGAGGGATATTTCTAGAGGCCCCCCCACTCCCCTGCAGACCTCAGCCATTTCAGCAGCAGGTGAGCACCAGTGTGCATTTAAATAACAGCTGTGTGTGTGTGTTACCTTCCTGATCTGCTCTACGGGGGCTATCTGTCTTCAAAATCTCTTTTGAGGCACTTGTTTTTCGGTTGAAGTATGTTTGCGAAGGCATTTTTAGGAACCTATCACCCTCCCCTGTATTTATACATTTCTAAATAAAATCTGACCTTTTTTTCTCTTCTTCAACATCCAGCCCAATAATCTCCAGGCAGCATGTGCCTTTTCCCCATCGAGATCGAGAGATTGATGGGTTTGGGCAGCGAGAGAATTGAGTGCAGAAAGCTGTTTTACCGCATGCCATTTTGGTTGCATTTTTATGACCCTCTTGAAAGGGTTCTTGTTGAAATAGCAGAGGGGCTAGCTTTGCTCTCCAGGCTGCCCACTTCTGATTTCTATTCCACCTAATTAATAACAATCTTTGTTATAATGATGTATGGCACCGGCCCTAGGCTTGATGCATATACAATGAGGTCGATCTTTTTAATTTCTTGGCTAGTTTTTGGTCCAAACCTGAGATCTGGAAGCGTACTTCAAACACAACGTTCCATCACTCTGTTATGTCAGTCCACCGGTCCCTCGGGCAGAGTGCACTGGGCCAAACATCAGTCGTTGGAAGTTTTCTCGCCTCTTGCACTCTCTCGTCTATCTTCGACCGAGCTGCTTCTCTGAATGAAACCCTATATATGAGTTTAATTAATCCAAGTGTGCTTGTACACGTCTAAATGTGTTAGTTACTCTTTAGGGTTATGTGTGGATCTCGAGAGTTGGCAGGTAAGTTAGAGTGCGGGTGAGTTGGTAGCTAAGTAAAGAGCAAGATTTGGCCCATCACTTTTGTTTGAATAGATAATGTAATTCTCCTGGGGTTGAGCTGACATGAGCTGGAATGGCTTGTTAGGACACATGATCAAAAGCTTGTCTTCCTGCTCTCTCCGCTCCTTGCCAGTCATCTCTCTTGTCACCCTGCGAGGCAGACATTAAATACTTTTTTTTTTTTTTGGCGTTGCGGACATTCTGTCACTCTGTGGACAAAAAAATTATAGCACCTACTCCTCCTGTGTTTCCCCTTAGAGAGAGAGAGAGAGAGAGAGAGAGAGAGAGAGAGACAGAGAGAGAGAGAGAGAGAGACGCTACTGACAAGCCTTCAGCACCAACAAAAAAAAAGGAAGATGGACTGATACAAACAGATTATGGCAGCTCTGTTCAATCCATATCAAAACCCTCCGCAGCCTGTATGCTTCATATCAAACATCCATAATACAAACACACTTCCCAGAGGAGCGTGTGACAGGAGAGACAAATCGTTCCCCTCCTTACTGCCTACTGTGGACCTCCAAAACTCTGTCCCTGCTCCAAATAGAGTGCTCCTCTTTCAGATGACAAAACAAGCAGCTGCTTCTGCCTCACTGTGCCATTCTCTGCGTCCATATCACCTTCCCTCTTCTCAGATTCCCATTAGTCAACAGTAGCAACTGCTGCAGAGCATTCCAGGAGCCATCTTCTCTCTCGAGCTCAGCTGTTGACTATGTCCCTCTTGTGTGGGATCAAGCACAACGCTTCCATTGTGCTGGTCTCTGTCATTGAGCTGAGGCTCTCCTGATAGGAGGAAACGGGTGTTTCAGAGAGACAAATCACAGCCAGGACTCCTGAACAGAGCTCCATTTGTCCCCCCTCTCACTATAGGTACGTCCCCTTCAGCCTTGAACGAGACTTTCTTAAACTGATTTTCATATACAATTAATGTATCCATCACATTAACATTCCCGTGACACTATTTAATTAGGTGTACGCTAATGCATGTTTTAGAAAAAAAAAATTACATTGATATAAATATAACCAATTAAGCAAATTAAAGATATTTGTGTATCATTTCTAAGTTTTTTTTTCCTGATTTAAAAAAAAAGTTTTATTTAGAGACAAGATTCAAAATACTTTTAATTTGCATGTTGTATGTTTATTTAAGCATAATTGTATTTACTATAATCCTTAAATATACTGTGGACCCAAAAAATATCTAGATACCTTTGGACATGAAAGTCACACTTAAAATGTCTGAATCTCACAACATTAGATAATATCGATCCAAAGTGGCATCTGCAAAGAAGTGACAATTGACAATTTTGTCAATTATATTTTTTTAATTAACCAAAAAGACTGAAGTTGATTTTAGTGGATATATGAGGTCAGTTCCCCTTAAGTTCAAAGTCCTAGCTGAATAACCTTAAGTGATGTCCATGAAATTCACTATATGGACATGTTCCATTAACAACTGTCATCCACAAAGTAAGTGTCCAAATACTTTTCGTCTTCATTTTGAACAGAACATGTATATAGTTTAATCATTTAAAACCAAACAATCTTTTTTTTTGTGAAATAATTGCTTAAAACATTTTGTAAACGTTTACTTATCTATTTGCATAAACTTCTTTGTTTATTTATCTCTTTTTTATCAAAAAAAAAATATATATATATATTTTTTTTTTTATCTTTTTATATATCATTCATACATTTTAAATGTGGCTAAAGTGTATGAACATTTTTGGGGCCACTGCAATATGATGAGATGAAAGTTATGAGTGTTGTCCCAAGCAACAGTGTTGAAGGGGTCGGCGTTGAGTCCTGCTCTTGTTTAACAGCGGTGTTGGAATAGTGGTATATCTGTAAAGCAGCACTGGAACGAGTGGTTTTAATGAGCAAGCATCTTTAAGTTCCCCTCTTGGTATTTGGATTAGCACAGTGAGAAAAGCAAAATGCTGATGCCTGAGAAAAGAGGACCACCCCATTAATTAGCCTTAAATCTGTCACTGCGCAGCCGAGCACTGCCGGTGGAAAAAGCAGGACCCTTTGTGTAGATTAAAAGCGGTCAGATCGAGATGAGCTGGGCTTAACCTGTAAAGTGCGTGTTGTATTTGCGCTATATGAGTGTGAGATCACCACCACCCGCCTCGCGCTCCATTCGCAGGCATTTACTGCACATAACTGGACAAAAGAGCTGGTGTCATCTGACTAGGATCAAAATAGTGTCAATGTAACTCACACCGTAGCCACAGACGGGCCGATGTGCCCAGCTAATGATTTCAGGCCACATAGCAAGACTTGTTTTATAAGACCCAGCTACGTCAGCTCCACCTGGTTGCTAATACCGCCACCCTTTCTGAAATTCACAGACACAACAGCTAACATACACACGCCATTTTCCTTCTCCAAAAAATTAAAGGGATCGTTCACCCAAAAATGAAAATTCTGTCATCATTTATTCACCCTCACATCTTTCCAAACCTGTATGACTTCCTTTTATCTGACTTTTTTGTCTTTGTAATGAACGTCAGTGGGGTCTAATGTTGTTTTGGACCACATTGATGTCATTTAAAAAAAAAATCTTCTTTTGTATTTAGTAGAAGAAAATCATACAAGGTTGGAACCTTTTTTTTTTATTGGGTGAGCTATCCCTTTAAAAAATGAGCAATACACATCGACCCGATATGTTTCTGAGTGCTGTACATGACAAAACCGTTTACAACTTGTCTGTCTCCTCGTGTCTCTCTCTCTCTCTTGCTCTCTCTTTGTTCAATAAGGGGATAAGGTGCAAGGGGATGAGATGGGATGTCAGAAAAAACAGATAGAAACATGTTTTATTGCTCAGCGAACGTTGCGGCTCGGATCATCGTAATTATTCGCTGAACACCATCTCTCATTGGGAGTGGCCCCCATATAATTTTAAAGTCTGTGTAGGTCGAGTGGTTAATATGTTTTAGGACCCTGTCATCCATTACATGTCATGAAGTTCCAATGATAGCTTAAAGTTATGAGTTTTAATTCTAATTAATGGTTTTGCAGGGTGGGAAAAAGTTTTTTTCCCCCATAAAATTCCATCTACTTAAATTTGTGATTTGGCTAGTAAGGGATGCTTTTCTCACTCCTTTAATTTCCCAAAGTGCCCTGCCTGAGTATTCCTTCTCCATAGTGGTCTGGGTCTGGTATTGTATGCCATATTTTTCCCCCCGTATATATTTTTCTTTGTCTCTCCGTCACACACGCACTTTCTTTTCCCCATTCTTGAGAGGTGATAAAGAAATGAGCTCAGCTCCATGTGAAATGGCAGCGTTTTCCATCCTCTCACAGCATGCTGTGGTGGATATGACCCCACAGCAGAGAGAAAAAGAAACGGGTCGATATGAAAGAAAATACGGTGGCCATTGTTGCAGAACCACGCAGGAAACAATGTTGAGTGTGTTAGTTGTAGACCGGTAAGTAGACTTGAGAGGAATTGAAATTCTTAACCTTTTGAAATACTATGGTTACCGGTAACTGCACCATCTCGTCACAGCCTCTCCTTATATTTGCTCAGATATCAACAGACAAAAAAACCCCTTAACTTTCAGCCACCGTTAAATTGACAGATACTTCTCACGGCGTCCTTCTGCTGATAATGGGAAGTACTGGTCAGATTGCGTCTGTATTGTTCAGTGGTAATACATAGGTGGATTGTATTGCTGTGTTCAGCTGTGTGGGCTAAACCTGGCAGTCAGTGGTGGTCTGTGATGTAGTAAGAGTGTGCAGTTACATGATAGCTGTGTGTGTGTCTGTGTGTGTGTGTGTGTGTGTGTGTGTGTGTGTGTGTGTGTGTGTGTGTGTGTGTGTGTGTGTGTGTGCGCGCGTGCGCGCGCGTGTGTGTGTGAGTGCGAGAGAAAGGAGGTCGGTGGCTAAAAATAGTGACCTTTTGGGCCCGTGTGCATGAGCACTGAACTCTGACATGCTGGTAAACAGAGTGCGCTCCACGGTACCATAAACATTTTTAATTGTTGCCTCATAAAAACGGAGAATGTCAGTGGCAGTGGTGGAAAATATGCTTCCTTAATTAGTCAAGCGAGTTTTACAAAGAACGAAGATGCCTCCTTTTAAATTTCACTTTTTAATGCCCTCATGGACTCATACAGTACTGTTTATTACTGTAAAACACTAGTTCTTTTTACCACATACATCGTTTACTAAAGATCAATTGTTTTCAATGTTTCCTTATATATTAAAACTTAGAGTTCAGGAAGTAAAACACTCTGACAATTACTTTACCCAAAGAGTGTATATAAACTGAGCTGTAGTGTTTTTGTGGTTGATATGTCTTCTATTTTAATTTTAGCATCACATTATCTTCTTGAGGCCACATTTTAATTCGGCATATATTGTGGGGAGAACCTCTCAAGCACGTCCAAGTTGCTCTGGCATTTAAGATGAAATAAAGTTTCAGTGACGACCCAAGACAGTTGGCTTCACAGCAAATTGTAATCTATTCATGTGGATCCTATCAGCTTCTTTTTGTCCGTAGCACCCATTAATTTACTTAATCACTCTGAGCCGAAATGATGACAGTAAGCGACATTATTCACACATTTTTATTAATTCAACGTAGACGAATAAAAGTGAATGTTTTGAAGCATTGATTAGCAGAAGGGTTTATATCTGACAGTTAGATTGCAGGGTAGCCAGCATAAAAATGGCTCCTCTGCAAGGTACCCAGTAATTTATTTCTTGTGTGAAATTGTTATAATTTATTACAGCATGTGGGCTCTAATGATTACCGACATGAAATGGGATTTATAAATTAAGATTAAATCCGCATGTCTCTTCTTATTTCGTACCTTCACGTGTGCTTAATCCGTTCAGCTGCATTTCAAGATAGTTTCATATGATGCATTTTTTTCTTTTTTGTGTATTTTTATTTTTAATTTATTTACTTTTCAAAAAAAGAATGAAACATTCATTATCGTCCAGTTTAAAAAATCCTAACCCTCGAGGAAGCATCAGAATGTTGTAGAAATGGATGAGGAATTTATTTTGCTTGCAGATTTAGAAATAAACACACTTAGACAAATATAAATTAAATAAACATACAAAAAAGATGTTACACAATAGACAAGGGACAAGACGGGACACAATAAGGTGACAGACTAGGTTATTAAATATGAGAGTTTATTTTTTTGTGTATATCTTGTATGAGTATATCTTAAATGAGAGGCATTTCTGAGAAAATGTTTTTTTTTATTTTTCAGCCCATAAAACACTGCATTCTTTTTTGAATATTTTCCAACATCATTATTATTATTATTTTTATTTATTTATTATTATATATTTTTTAAATCATGTTAAAGCTGGACCTCTCAAATTAGACTAAATTAGTGTGGCTTGTTTTTCCTGATAGGGAGGATTATCTTTGTTTTTTTAGAGGGATGCATTTAGATTGATTATTTTAATTGTGTTATAAGTGCCTGACAATGTCAGATATTGAAACTCTTGAGGACATCTTTATTACTTCTCGTTGTCATTCTGATCCCGACCTATTCAGAAAAGTTCGTCGGCTAAATGTAGTTTTTTCCTCTGTGTTTGCTGAAGATGTTTCTTGTTGTGAGTGAACCGTAATGAGCAGCAGTAGCAGGCAGAAGCAGAGCAGTCGGAGTGGGCCACCTCTGAGGGCTCACTCAGCCCGAGAGGAGGCTAAAGAGGACAGGGGAGAGAAAGTTCATTTTGCTATTCAAGCATTAAATGGTCCTAGTTTTCTTAAAAGTGACCTTGTGGGGAAGGCAGCGCAGCAGAGCTCCGGCGCAGCTCCTTCCAGCTGCACACATGGCATCCATCGGGGCACAATCACGTGCAGTCCCAACACCTCAGGCTCGGACATATGTTGAGTTTTATTTCATTCTTCTGACATTAATCCTATTCACCAGCTGTTCTGCCAGCTGCCACTCTCCAGCTTAAGAGGAGATTGCAGTTTTGGGGGCTCGAAGTATGGGCTTATCTTGGCTCCTGATCTCTCTACACTAAGTTCTGATTGGATTCCCATCCACCCCCCTTCTTTTTTTTCTTTTGCTACCCCCCCCCCATTCCTCCCTCCTAAATCTCCCTCCTCTTCTCAATCTGTAGGATCCTTAAGTTGTACTTCTCTCTCTAGAAATCTCTCTTTCAACTTTGCTTTAATTTCTTCTCGTTCTCCTCCTCCTGTCAGGGGAAGGGAGGCTCCAGGGGTGTGTTTTAATCGCTTGCCCAAGCCTTCATTTGGACGGCTTTGCTTCGGAAGATGCTGACCCTCTGCTAGTGTCTTGCTGTCTTCACCAATATTTATTATTCAGTTTTCTTCTTGTATATGCTGCCCAGAATTCCTCTCCTTCTTTGGGTGATGGTATCTGGCATGGTGTCTTCCCAGTGCAAATATTCCATGAAAATAGTTTTTATCCACAGCTTTGATTGAACTTGAACTCTTTATTTCTTCTATTTCACATATTTCAACTTTATCTCTCCCATTCACGTTACTAATCAGCATGATCTATTTCCCTGTACGTCTTTCATTGTCCGATGGAATTTCTCTTGTGTCATTAGTGCTGAAGAAGTAGCCTGTCATGGAAGGCCTGATCAGTGTGAATTGATCATCGGTGGCTCCTCACTTTAATAATTCAACCCTGATTAGTGCCGAGTCCTGCAGTAAAATGGATTGAAGAGGAGGTCATGTGCTGCCCTGCTCAAGAGGTGAAGCCTCTTGGGAGTGGTTAATTCATGTGTGCTTGATAGACACGTGTCCTGTTTAGATGGGTCAGGAATTGTGCGATTGGCTGGGACAACGGGGTCGGCGCTGAGATTAGCACCTCAGCTCTGCCAAATAAAGACAATGACACTACAGCCACCCACTATTTTTACCATAGTCTTTTTATAGCAGAATCGGTTTCCTCGTAATTGCAATACAGCCTCCATTACACCACATATTCCAAATAGCTTTTATTAACCAAAAAACAATGCTCTTAAAAATAGTGAAATAATCAATGCGTATTATTTAAAAATATTACAATATTAACATTTTAGTCTTAATGTATTTTCTAAAATATGTATTTTCAAAAAATGTAAACATTACAGTATTTTATATTACAAGTTGTAAATCAATAATACTACTAAAAGGAGTTACTAAGGTTAGTCAGTCTATTTACAGCAGCTGTCGACAGGAGGAAATGGCAGCACGGTGTTCGAGCAGCCTACAGGTGACTAGCAGAGATGCTCACTAAGTGGAATAATGAATAGTATTAGGTGTCAATTAAATCAAGCCTTCCCCGAGGTGCAGGTGCTCGACAATATACTGACACATCTCAAGGAGCTGAAGCCTCTTCACCCATGCATGCCAATGGGTGCATTTGCATATTAAAGAACCGAAATTATTTAACCGAAGCAAAAAAAGCATGCAAAAAAGAAAAAGGGGCTTGTGGAAATGATCGAGGTTATTAAAACTGTTGACAGGGAAAGAAGGTAATTGGCAGAAAATGAGGGAAACGCTACTGTTATACAGTGTTGTGCGTGTGCGTGCATGTTTTCTCTCTGTCGTGATTTTTTTAATGTTTTTTTTCAACCCGACTCTTCTTTTTAGCTGTTAGCATTGTGCGCCATCGCCTGGGTGTGTAACCTATTACGTTTAGATTGCTCCCTTGCAATTAGTGCCCTTTTTGTCCTCACTTCAATAACGGCGTGATTATGGAGACTTCAGGAGCATTCGCCGCCGCCCCAGCTAACAGCTGTTGTCTCTGGAACTAACGACGGGAACGACAAAACATGTTTTCTTATGCCGTTTCACTTTCCTGTCTGCCTCTTGTAATTATTATACTCTTATTTTGTGTGATGATGGAGTCTTGTTTTAGTGGCTCTGTGATTAAGACATTCAGAAGATTTTCCCTCAGTGTTCTGTGCACGCTTGGGCTCGCGTGTGTGCATAGCTTGTGACTCCAGTTTGTTTTTCTAAGGAGATGGAGAGAAATAGGATGAGAAAGAGTACGTTTGTGGTTTTCTATTGACTGCAGCATCTCTATTGTAAGAAACGAATCCAGTGCAAGAGAAGCATTGAGATGTGATTTCAGAGAGGGGACAATGCTTTTTCCTGCGGGAGCAAAGAAGAATGCCTGAAGTAACTTGTTTTCCCCTCTAAATTGCATGAAACTCTCAATATTCTCTTAACCTTGGCTGCTTGACTACTCTTAATTGCTCAAGCCTTTTCTCTCATAACATTATTAGAAATGAGAGTGCTTCAAGTATGTATAATTATTAATCTAACTGTGACATAATACCTCACTTGGGCCTTCTTCTACTTTCCTTCTCTCTCGCTCTCCATTTGAACTGGGAATGGTTCTTCGGCTTTCTCCATCATTAGATGGCATGTTCAGAAGAAAGCCTGGGAAATATATATCGTCATTGTCAGTTGATCATCGATTTGGTAATTCCCTGTTTTCCCTGAGGAGTGGGCCGCTCACATGCTGGACCGAAGGGGGAGATCTGTCTCCTCCTTCCTCGGAGAGGAGATTCTGAGCACAATAGTGACGTTTTTCGAGGTTTATTGAGAGGAAGAGACATAATGTACTGTAGCTACAGTTCATTAAAAGTCAGATTAAGGATGCAGTGTTGGGTGGACAATTGACAATAGTCAGCACAGGGACAATAGGGCAGTTCACTGAGGACAGCTGTAGTGATACTGTGAAGTGGAGTGTTTCAGTAGAGAGTCTCTCTCTCTCTCTCTTGTTTCTCAAGTGTAAGGATTGATTGGGGGAAGAGCAGCTTCCTGTGGAGGGGATTACAGTGGCGGTGTGAGACCTGGGGGTGCTGGCAGATGTTCTGGCTGTCTGCCACAGGGCAGGACTTGTCGGGATGGGTGTACACCCTCTCCGCTCAGCACAACTGCATCTTCAGGGGCATGACACAGCCACATCTCACATACTGTACACAGCCATGGAGGTCATTAATGACAATAACTGAAGTAGATTTCTGCACAACTGCATTACATTTATTTAGCTTGAATGTTCTAAGGCAGTTAGACATTAGTGTCACTTTCTGTACTGTAAATTTGACATTATGCCAAAGATGATTAAAATAGTACAACTTTACAAAGTAAAATGTTGACTTGAGCACTATGTATTAATGTTAAAATCATAGTTAAATCATACAATATATATTATACACTGCTTTTTGAAAGTCTGGCATCTGCAATATTCTATTTTTTTTATAGAAGTTTCTAATGCTCATCAAGACTGTATTTATTTTATTAAAAAATACAGTAAAATTGTAATATTGTGAAATATTATTAAGAAAAAACATTTGTTTGTAATTAGAGAATGTAATTTAAATAATATTATATAATATAGTATTATGTAATTCAATATTTTATAATGGTTAAGTATGACATGTCAGTGCCAAATGCTACCTGTGTTTTACTTTTCCACTGTTATGGTTTTTGTTATACATGCAATTTTGGCTCTGTGTTCCATGTGGTGATAAACTGTTTACACTGAATCTTTGCTGAGATTTATGAGCGCTGCTCTTCCTTTTCATCTGTTTAAGACCATCGGCGTAATCTTGTCAGCGGATCTTTGCTGTAGGTGTCTTAATTGAGCTGCTTTGTGAAGAAGAGCAAGATTTCTCTGGCAGAAAACCGAGCTGGCGAGATCGGATCGTAGATGAGTGGTTAGATACGCAGGGGCCAGGTGTAGTTCATCCATTATGTCAAGGAATCACTGGAAGTTTGTTACATCTCTTCAAATGCCCATTCCTGCACTGAGATCAGTAAGTCTCTCTGACTTTACAACTATAATGGCACTTTCATAGAGTAGGGGCTTTGGCTTTATCAGGCCAGAAAAAGGATTGTGACATGCTATTTATTCTGCTAGAGTTTGCTGCCTTCTAATCCTGGTGGTTTTACAGGGATGGTCTCCCGAGCGTCAACACACGCACTGAGACATGTCTCTCTGTTTCTCTCTCTTCATTGTCTCTTCTTCTCGTCTCTTAGAATTAGTTCCCAGGAGGTTCTAGCAGTGGGTCGTCCTCAAAGCCCTCTCCCCAGTAGCCGTGCCATGTCATATCAGTGGGAAGGACAAGGGCCGAGAAGGCTGCTCTGGGTCCGTTGTGGCAGGGGCTAAGCCGTCTGTTGAGATGGGGGAACCTTGGGAAAATGCAAAAAGGATACAGATAAGGGCTATTGTTTTCATTCCAATCTCATCTGGGCTGAATTGCTTTCCCTCGAGCCACGCCACACTTTGTCCAAGAGGAGAGAGGGCATGAGGAGATTTTTGGGGGTCTCGTGGGATAACGACAATAAAGTCAGTGCTTGCTTTTTTTATCTGCACATTCTAGGCCTCTGACATGCCTTTACAGACAAGTACAAGTCTTTTCCACACTTCCTCAGTTTTCAGAGTCTATAAATGTCAGACTGTCTCTGAACTCTTTGTATTTTGAAATCCGAATGCTAATGTGAGAAGGAAATGTACCTTGTCCTATGAGCCGTGCTGCGTTTCTCATTTGAAGTAGCAGCAGTGCTGAGAGATGAATGGATGTGGCTGAAGCTTTGTTTGATTTTTCAAAATGAATGTTCAACTTTTGTTTCTTTACATCAGTAATATGTTAGTATGACATTTAAGTATTATCCAGATGTTAAGCAGTGTTTCCATTGGCATTAGTGCTCTCTCCGGAGAAGATGGAATGCAACTTGGGAAATTGTGCAAAAAATATCCCCTTATTATTAATCCAAATTCCTTTCAAATGTTCTAGCTTTATAAGGGTACTTTGAAAAAACCCAGACGTCTGTCTCATTAACTGCTTGTTTTCCTAAAGTATCCTCGCATGAAAATGCAGAAAGAGCCATATAGTTTCAGACAGTTGTGGACAGGTTGCTTTTTGCAAGCGTCTCTGGTCCATCATTCTCAAATGCTGGACATTCTTCACCTCGCTCAGGTAAAAATTTGTGGAGGACAGCTTTGGCACATTCCAGCTGTAATGTTTGTGTGTGTGTGTGTAGGAGTGAGGGAGCGGCCACTCTCAGGGGAGGCAGAGTGGAGCAGAATGGGAGCTGGCACCGCATTATCTCCAACAGTTGGTGCATTCCTTAATGATCAAGTGCTGGAGAAGCATCTGTGCACTGCTGTGTGTGTGTGTGTGTGTGTGTGTGTGTGTGAGTGTGTGTGTGGTGTGTGGTGTGGTGTGGTGTGTGTGTGTGTGTGTGTGTGTGTGTGTGTGTGTGTGTGTGTGTGTGTGTGTGTGTGTGTGTGTGTGTGTGTGTGTGTGTGTGTGTGTGTGTGTGTGTGTGTGTGTGTGTGTGTGTGTGTGTAAGACGCAGAGGAGGAATATGGGAAAAGTCTTCCCTAAAACCTTTTAACCCCCAGGACAGATCCATCCCGGCCCTGTGCCATAAAAGGAAGTTTTTTCTGTTTCCAGTTCTTTTTTCCAGCCTAGAGGAAAGAATGTACTGCTATTTGGTATACATATGTATATGTTGGTATGCGTGTCGTATGTATGTGGTTATTATCTGAGTGGAGGAGTGTTGTGACAGTAAGTGCTTTTATTCAAAAGGCGTCAATCGCACACATAAAACACAGGGTCGAAGCATCTTATGAAACAAACTGTGAAACCTGGATTGGGAAAGTCAGTAAAGTAGAAATAATGTTAGAATGATCCAAATGGAGGTGTCCTGTTGTTCCCTCTGAAATAGAGGAATGGAGAATCAAAGAAAACGTGTCCTCCCCTTGATCTAACCTTGCCCTGTAATACAGCAGTGGCCATCACATGGACTGTCTCTGCAAGCAGTCAAACAATGTTTATGTCCACATAAAAAAATCACGCATTTGATTTCAATTTACCAATATACCCAGATTTATGGAAGCTTGTTTAACAAAAAGAAGGTAATATTTTATATTTGGTAATTGATAATTTTTCTCCCAATTTCAACATTATACAATACCATTCAAAATTTGGGGCCAGTAAACTTTTTTATTATTATTAATAATTGAATTCAACAAGGATTTGTTACATCGACCTAAAGTGAAAGTAAAGACTTTTAATCATTGCTACAAAAAATCTATTTCAAATAAATGCTGTTCTTTTGAACTTCCTGTTCATCAAAGAATCCTTTTTCTAACAATTGGAACTTTCTCACAATTGCTAATTGATATATCACAAAGTTATTTAAATGTCTCAGTATGATTTTATATCTCACATTGTGATTTTTCTGGCGGAACATGCCTACATATTTGAATTTTATTTTTTAAGTAGTGAATAAGATAAAGCAGTGCTCATGATCATAGAGACATAGCTGCAACATCAATTTTTATGACATGATATGAAGATCGCATCACACCACATTCATGAGTGTGATGTCACTCGTTCGGAATGTTCTATGGCCTGGAATACCTCAAGATATACTGTATGACTACAATACACTCAGACACAAAGCACACACAACAGAATAGCCAAAGTCATTCCCATTCTCATGAATTGTGCCCTTTTGTTTTGCAAAGTGTGTTCACAAATGATCCATTGTGTGCACGAGTGGCTTAACTATGGCTTACGGTGCCGGAGGGCTGCCAGCGGCGTGCAAGAATGTCTGCTTTAGCCCTGTGCCCTTTAGCCTTTCACACAGGGAACAAACTCTACTCTTCCTGTCCATGATGTCATCCAATGGCAACATGAGACCCGCAGCCCCTCTGTTCAGGGGTCATGGCCTGCAAAGAGCTCATCAGCTTGGATAAGGTCGAGATCTGTTCTTGATGTATTAATACTGTCTCTCACTTTAAACTGTGCCTGATGTTTGAGTCTGTTGAACACTTCACCTGATTCCTCTTCTTTCTGTCCACTGCATTTGACTGGGTGTTTCTCTGTCCTGTGTGTGTGTGTGTGTGATTTTGCGGTGGGAACAGGCTGACCCAGGCTGTGAGCTTCAAGCTCTTGCTGGTGAGCAGTGTGTTCTTTATCAATGACCTCGGGGCCACAGCTCTGCGGATTCCAGCCATTCCTCCTCCTGATTCATTGTCTGCCAGACAAATGTTAATTGTTTTCATCATTGCCGGCTGTGCGGGGCCAGTCAAGCGGGCCCATCTCACCCTGTCTACCTTCCCTTTTAATGTCTTTCTTTGTGCGGCGCCTTGTTCTTATCACTCTTTCAGCCTCTCCGGTTGACCTTCAGCGGACTAGAGGTCACATCTTACATTATCTACACATTATAAACGCGTTCGTCTTTGTATTTCTCTCTGTATTTCTCTCTGTATGTGCATGATTTAGAATTGAAGAAACTCCATACCTGGCCTTTGAATACAAAAAAATCAAATCAAATTAGTACCTTTCATAAAGAAGATCTTTTTACACTCTGGGGTAGAAACAAATTCACCTTGACAATTTCACAGAATGTAGTTGACCTAACTTGAAAATATTGCATTATAGCATTTCATCTAGTTACCAACCACTGTCTTTATTATTTTAGAATTTAAATCATTTTTTCTGACCTTTAGACATCACACATAATACTCTTTCTTTCTTTCTTTCTTTAATTTTCTTTATTAGTTTCTTTCTTACCTCTTTTTTCTATGAACACAAATAGTTTTGTTGCTCAAGGTTTGTGGGTCATACCCAAAGCTATGGATTTGAAAGATTTTCAAGACACACTGCAGTATTTCGATTTTCAGTGCAGTAGTTCAATGCACACTGCCATATGAATGCCTTTTTACTGCAGTTGTTTGTGCTATAAGTAAGTTAACTCAAACCGTGTTTGTGGTAATTCGATCTAATATGATTTGTAAGCATTTTAGATTTTTTTTTTAGCATTTTTTTAAATAGAGCAGTACTTTATAAATTGTATTTGTATTTGTACTGTACCTGTGTTCATAGTTTGACCTTTTAACATTAAAGGTGCTGAATGTAAGTTTTTGACTGTACTAAAGCATAAAAATACCATATAATTGCAGATATTTAAAAAATATGCTAAGTTCACATAGTTGTTTCTCTGAAAAAAAATGCTACAGCCAGTTATTTTACTTAAAAATGTGTGTTCCGTGTCGGAATGTCTGTTTTTGTTTCGGTCTGTGTGATCTCACCCAATGCCAATTTACCCAATAGTATTTCGACACCCTGGGTTGCCAGTCGGTGGAAAACATACTGTATTGCTGCATATTGCAGCCATGGAAGCCAGCAAACAAACTATGTCAGAGTACGCAGATTCTACCTGACCTAAAATGCCTCGGCATAAAAAGCCAAGCCCACTCATCAACTTACAAGTGTGTATATCTCCTCGCCTTCTACTGTCAATTGCGCTCGCTCCTGTTGCTTGTCCTCAATCTGGAAACCCGCGTGAGTGTCGATTCAGAGGAGGAGGGGCAGGGGAAACAACCCTCTCCAATATTATGAATTTGAACTGCACTACCCATTTCAAACCGCTATCTGTCAATCTTACATACTGCACCTTTAAATCTACTATGCGAGAAGCATAGAATACAGCCTGAAAGTTAAATGGTTTTACTTTTCTCGTTTGTATATGCCTTCAGTTTAATTCTGAGATGTCGCCTGTGTTTCAGAATCCTCCTGCATGGAGAAACTCCTTTCTAAAGACTGGAAAGAAAAGATGGAGCGACTCAACACAGGCGAGCTGTTAGGAGAAATTAAAGGTAACACTTACAAATGTGTTTCCATCAAATTAAGAAAGAACGGTGTGGTCCACGTTCCAGAATATGACAGAAAAATATCAGAAAGCAACCTTTTCTGGTCACTCTTATCTTTCCTGTCTTGATTTTAACCTCATCAGTATGACTGTTATATGAGTTCGATGTGCATTATGGCAGCTATATTTTGTTATTTATCTCCTGGAATAGAAATTAGACAGAACTCTGTGTATTCTGGTGAAATACATTTATATAATGTTTGAACACACATGCAAAGGTGGGCTTGATATAAACAGAGAAAAGGGGAGATGATTGCACGGGTGTGTTTGTATTGGAAGATAGTGCGGCCCATACACTGCTTTTACCCACTGAAGGTGTTCATGGGATATGCTTTTTTTATTTTTCATTTTATTCCACGAGCAGGTCTTAGCACTGGCTGTTACAGAGACATGTTTATGTAGCAAGAGACGGCACTACACCGGTTCTCTGATAACACACTAGTTTTGCCTGGCTCCAGCCACACACTCCTCCCTCACTATCTCTTACTCTCTTTCTCTTCCCTTTCTCTGGCACACTTGGTTTTGCTGTTCATTCCTGCCGACACCAATCTACCCCATATCCTCATAGCTTTACATTGACTCTTGATTTACAGTCACTTGTTTCAATAACAGCCTTTTTTGTTGGGTGAGGTATAGGTGTCAAAACGGTTAGAATATCCTCTATGTTATAGCATCATTATTTCAGGATGCTTTTAATGGAGATGTTTAGGAGGGAGTTAATAGCTGGATTTAGATTGCAAGGGTAATAACATTGGAGAGAAGTGTTATTGTTTTTTGTTCCCTCGCTTAATGGTTCTCTTTTTATTAAAATTACATTTGTCCTTGGTTTTAATTATTGGATTAGACCTACTCTCTGTGGTGTGTGGGTGGAGGAGGGGTGGAAGTGGGGGGAGAAGAGGGGGAAAAGAAACGGTCGCACATTCTAAAAAGTGCATTCATCGGCAATAACCTTAATGAACCCCCAAATGTAAATCACATCTCGGTTAACCAGATTCATTGTACCTGCCCCTGTTATGTGGCACCGTAGATCAAAGTGCAGTGAAGAAAATGGCGAGGAAAGATTTAGCCTTTTGAAAGGATATCTTTTTAAATTACAGGGTATTTTTCTGTTGGATAAATGGCATTGGGTGAGGTCATGTTTAAAAGGTATAAACAGGTAGAAGGCGTTGATGATACCCCACCAGTGGCCTCCGTCGTGATTTCCAGTGAGGCTGCGGGTGACTGTAGAGAAACAGACAGAATTACTTTTCATATCATACCGGCAGCCTAAGGTTTCTAATTAGCCTGCCATTTCATATGACTGTAGACATTTCAAAGGCCTCCTTTGTGCTCCCCCTTACAAAATGTCTCTCTCTGCGTTTGAAGTCGGCCTGATGTAAATACGGGCAATTAAAAAGGAAACTCAGGGTTGGAGACACACAAGGTCTGCTTAATTAATACACAAACAAAGGCACCAAGCTGGAAAAGAGAAAACACACACAACTTATGATTAAGATCTAAAGTGTTATGATAAATCAGAGAGCGCATTAATAGTCGGGTTAAAAAATCAATACAAAGGCCACACGTTCCTCCAGCTCGAAATTAATGGAGGAGAGTGCTGGATAAAAGATGGCACGAGGATGAAAAGAGGCTTTTGCCTGTTTGGCCTTGCTGTTTTTGCTCTCATATCTAAACCGATGGCATTGTGCATTCTACCCACAGTTCTTTGTGCTATTGTCATCGCACTACAAAAACCCGACTTTGATCTTCGATAAATAAATCGGCTTGGAATCACTGTCCCCGCCAAACTATGTTGGAACAAAATAAAGTTTCTCACTGCTTTTGAAATCTCCGCAGCTGTTCTTTAAAACCTTTACATATTTTCACCTTGTGAACCTGTCGAGACACTGCGCTGTGGTAAGAAAGAGTTTAGGAGGTGCAAAAAGTAACTGATTGCCTTAGGGAATGAAGAACAATGGTGGAGAGAGAGTGGAAAAAAGCTGAAGCTCTGAGAACACTGTTTTCTAAAACGCACTGACACGTCCGGACCTGCCCATCTCTGTTGCACAAAACAAGTAAACAAGTCAAACACTAGATCTTTTTTTTCAGTTTGGATGTTTCTTATATTTTAGGTAGTTTTTTAGTTCTGTTTATCTAAAAAAAAAAAAAACTCAATTATATTCGGTTATTTGATGCAAGAGTTTGAGAGTCAGTCCAAAATTGTTTTTGAGTGCTCTTAGTTGTTGCCGAATCCGATGTTTTCTTTAAGGGCCCGTGTTGAAATCGGCACTGGGTTGAGGGGCAGCGGTAGCGGTAGCGGGTACGGGGCGTAAAAGGGAGTCAGCTACGGATCGCTTTACACCCGCCACCGCTGGAGCGCTGTGTTTGTTTTCATACCTGAGCTCAGCTGTCAATCAGGAGGAACGCTGAAGAGAGAGATGAGATCTGCAAAACAAAACCACAAAGCAGGAGAAGCAGGATGTCTGGAGGACGTCCAAACCACAGCATTGCCTGTTTGATTGTTAGAGAGAGAGGTAGAGATATATGAACAAATACAGAGTAAGACATCAGATATATGCCAGAGAGTTTTAATGACCACATTGAATGCAAAGATGTGCTGCTGGTGCAATTAAGACATTCTATTAGAAGCTTTGATTCACTTCAGCTACATTTAATTTTTCATACAATTAAGGCATTGGCACCCCTGCACCCCAGGTTGTTCCAGGAAATGTTTTAGTGGAATTTTAATTTGGCTTTGTCTTTTAATGGATTTCATTAGTTAACCAGAGCTCCGCACTTCTGCCGATGAGCCGTTTCGTTTCTTTTGCCTGTTTAAAAAATGTAACGAAACGACTGGAAGTCAAAATGTACACGGAAGATCAGAGTATCCAAATGGAAACCAAAAAAAAAGGACAGAAAATCAGAAATCTCAGCATTGTGTGACCGCGTGAAAGTGGTGACTATAGCTGCTATGTGAAAAAAGGGGTCCCTCGCTCTTTACCTAATCAATTTCTGAGTGTCGTCTACATGGTTGTGAAGAGAAAGTCCTGTGGCTGGTAGATAAGTAGAAGCTTTTTAAGAGAGCGGCAGAGCTGAGTGTGATTTCGATGTGACTCTTACCTGGCTTAGGCGTTCTTGGACAGAGAGCGGACTGTGAGGGTACAGAGAGCCGATTGTTCCAGCTGCTGGATTTACTTTTAAAACATGATTATTCAATTTAACGTCAGCTTTATTCTTAATGGCTCCAATAAAGGCAGAGAACCCATGCTAGTGTAGATACAGTATGTAATGTGACACTCGGGGATAAGCATGGATTTTTTTTTAATCATTATGATGCACTTTTTAATGCATTGCTATTCCATTTAAAAAAAATATGGTATAAAGCACAAAATAATTATACATTATTAAATAGTAAGGGAAAATAGTCATAATTTTATTAAAAAAAATAAAACGGTTTCATTCATTTTACTGTTTCATTCAGTTTTGTGGGATTTAAACATCCTCGGATAGAAATTATTTTATATTAATTGTTTGTATTCATTTATATATTTTATTTATATACGTGTTATATATTTGTATTATTTAAATGGATATTAATAATGTTTTATATATTTCTTATAATAATATTAATTCTAAATATTAATATTCATTACCATTTTATGTAATTTAATTAGTCTTGATTTATGTTGAGTTTGATATATTTTATTGCATTTTAAGAAATTAATTTGACAATAAACTTATAACTGACTTTACTTAAGTTTCTGCGATTTGAAACGAGAAGTGAAACAAGACAAGATAGTCGGGGAAAAATATGACAGAGAATTGTATTAAATATTTAGTGAACTTTTAAAAAGGAGAGTGGATAAAAATACAAAACAAATACGAGATTGATTGTAATAAAATAGTTTAATCGGTGCACATTTTTAGTTTAAGTCTATTACTGAAATAATTGAGCATCTTTTGAAGTGAGGGAAAACAAAGCAAATTTCTGTCTGCTTACTGACAATTGATCTGTACCAGATTATGAAACCGTTTTAGGCATTGTTTCTGACTGAGAGAGAGGAAACCTTCTCCCCCCATCACAGCATCTGAAATATTCCTTCATCTCCCACATCCTCTAGTGGCACGCTCTGCATTTTTCTCTCCCTAACGCCTCAATAGTCAAACTGTTTGCCCTTATGTACCCAAGTGAAATATGAGCCACTGTAAATTATTATTCTTTGGGCCACATTTGCAAGATGAATGCGGGGAGAGCTGAGCTCCGTTTCTCTCCTAATGAATTGATGAATTTAGCTTGTGGTGTTTGGCTGTAGAAAGGCACACCTTGTTTGCTGCCTCTCCTCGCATGGTGTTATTGAAAGTGCTTGTGAACAGGAGAGCGTTGAGGGGAAGACAGCCATCGAAGAATCCCGACACACATACACACCCACACACACACACAAACACACACACACATGGTTCAGACCTGAGGAAAATCACTTCTCTAAACACTAAACCACAGGGCATGCATTTAAGATTTCCTGCTAGGCAAATATTTTCATTTATTAGGAACATTCACAATGTCCTACACTGTTACAAGCTCTAGCTACAGTTGCTCAGAGGTGGTGAAACCCAATAATGCAATTATTCACAAATTAGAAACATCTTTGCGTGAAGTGTGCCACTAGCAAACACAGGTTTAATTCTGTGTACTGCAGTGTTGGGAGAGCTAATGTTTATCAGAGGACGGGTCGCAGAGCTAATGTTCTGCTCACGGCCGTGTAATGCTGTTTAAGAGCTGGCAGGGCCATGCCCGGGTTGCTTTAGCGCATGTCACGCTGGATTTCCGACTACAGTAGAGTCTCCAGACTCTGTCTCCACTCCTCCCCAAGCTCCGGGGTCCTACGGGGATGTGCATTGCTACCACTAATAAAATCTTTATGCACAGGCACACAAGCACAGAGAACAAGCTAGGCCTTGAATGGTTGTTAGGTCTAATCAAGGTTTTTTATTCTCTCTAATGATAATAATAATAAAACAGGAAGAGGTCAAGGCATCTAAGTGAGTGATGAATGGGCGATTTTAAACGTGTGTGTTCAAGGACAGTTTCATTCTCAGCGGTGACCTCGACGTCGATAAACTCTGATAGGAGAAACATTAAAATGCACACCAGGAGCTCTCTGTCCCGCATCTGTGTGTGTGTGTGTGTGTGTGTGTGTGTGTATGTGTGTGTGTGTGTGTTATGTGGTAAGGTTGAGCTGTTATTTCGGTTGGACTTTAATGAAGAGGTTTGTGTGATGCTGAGGATGCTGGGAGAAGAGCGGGGCTCTTGCATTATCTTAATTACACTCGTGAGCATCGCTGCTGTCGTCATTAGATTATTAGTCTGCATTAAAGTGCCCCATGAACGTCAAGAACATGAAGTGTGTCTCTGTTTAAGAGCCACTCTGTTGACTTTTGGTGTCAATCAAGTGTTTTCGAGATGGGATGGGAAAAAATACAAATTCTTGTTGAGAGTGTGTAGTAAGTTGTAATGGAGTGCATTTTAATTTACATTCTCAGAGTAGTATTCATATTCTGCTATCACACATACAGTATGTAAAGGAAATTATGTAGAATTATCCAGAACTGATTTAATTACTGTGTTTGGTTGCTAAAAAATCTAAATATGACATTTTATTCAATATATATTTTAAATGAAGTTATTTTATAGAAAAATGTGAGTGGTTCTAGATTGAAGTCTATGGGACTCGGTGGACCCAGCTTATGTGCAGGCTTGGCCATACATGCTAAAATTCACAGCTAATTACATTTAAATGGTCACAGTACTGTATCCGGTTTGGCACTAGTATATATTGAGGACAAGACGTTCGCTCGCCCTCTTTTTATAGCCTGGACAAGAGTTGTAAATTTGCATTATGCAAAATTTTAATGCAGCATTGAAAGGTTTTTTGAGTTGATAATTTGGGCTGCCATATGCTTACATGTGCTAGCAGGTCGTGGTGCATGCTAGTTAATGAAGTTTTATTGGCAGGATCAGCAGGGTTTCGATCGTCGCATGGGGCAGAAGGCCAGGTACAACAGCTGTTGGTCATACCGTCTCAATTCAGGAGAAAGTAAAAAACATTTTATTAATGCCATATTAGTCAATATGCTGCTTGTCATTTAACAGCACAAATGTGATTATAATTTTAAATGTTTGTTTAAATGTTATTATCATTATTATTATTATTATCATTAAAAATATCATATTATATATTTGTGTATAATATATTTTAAATATTATTCTTTTAATTACAGTTTATATTTTATAAATTATGTAATGTATTAAGAGTAATTCATATTATTTATTCATATTCATTATTTATTGTAATATAGTATTATATTAGTATTTTTTTTTATGAAACATTTCTTTTAGGTATCAGTTGTTGTTCAATTGTTTGTGCTTTTAATGCTTTTGTTGTATTTATTTGCATGTTTACGATTGGGTCTTGTCTTTAGATGCAACAAGGTTCTGCAGTCTTAATAGTGATTTAACCGTGCATACTTTGAGGTCACTGACAAAAAAATCAAATATGTTTTTTTGTTCTTAACATAAAAGAACATTCAAAGTCCTTTTGGGGACCATAAATCGCAGTCATTGTGTGTATGTATTGCTGGGCTAAAAATTACTTTTTTATTTTATTATTATTGGTTCCGATGAGAGAATATACCTTTTCACAGCCCCTTAGCTGCCAGCCATGTCAGGCACGCCAGCTATGCACAGCCCGCGTCCGGGCGCAGCCCGGGCACAATCGCTGCTTTTAGAGCCCTCTTAATTTACTTAGGATGGGCTCGCAGTATATGGGAGTATCCACAAAAGCCAACTGATGGAGAGACAAAGAAATTCCAGTATTCGGACATTAGGGGGGGAAAAAAGTCATTCAAATTTAGTCATAATGGTTCAGCTGTCCCAACCAAAGGAAGAGAAGAGAATAGAGAGTTTTTCCCTCTTTCGCCCCCATTCTTTTTTCCTCCTCTTTCTTCCTAGTGTGTGCCTGGATCTTTTATCTCTCTTATTCACTTGGGACTCTTCAAAGTAACAAGCTGCCCTCTCTTCCCTTGGTGCTGGACTTGGAACTTAAATTAGGGACTGCTTGATTAGGGGGGGATGGGGGTTGGCCTGGGGTGGCAGAATGGCTGTTGGACAGAACAAATCGCACCCCTACAAAGTGTCTTTTATCTGGTGGCCCCTCTCTTTGACAGCTCCCTCTCTCACTCATTCACTGCAGTCGCAGTTGTTTCTCTCCGGTATTCGAGTTGGACATTGTTGGAAATGCCATCCAATCTGGTTTGTGACAGTGAAGGGAGAGGAAGGTAAATGTTCTGTTGATGTCGCCTCTCTTGCATATTCTTGCCCATTCTTTCTTTTTCCCCCTCAGCCAAAGGTCCTGAGTGGAATCTTATGTCCTCGTTGATGAATTAGACAAACCTATCCTTCTCTCATTATTTAAAATCTCCTTGCCAGACCCTGTCAAGCCAGAACAACAATGCAAGGAGACACCTTTACAAGAGCAGCCAGACTCACTGCCGTTAAGAGCAATGCAATATGCACCACTGCTCTCTTTGTCAGCACTCTGCAGACAGATACAGAGCGAGCTCCCCCCATGCTCCCCTGCCAATAAAAGTTTTATCTGCTTTTAAAAGAAATCTATAATTCAATGCAGAAAGAACAGGATTTTCTATACCAAAACAGGAGTACCAAAATATGCACAATTCTCATGTAATTCTCACAATTGAGTTTTATCCATACATGTAAATAAAAAAATGCATTTACTGTGTATATATATATATATATATATTCATGTATTCATTTGTATTCATTTGTATTGATATATCTCAATTATGAGATTTAAAATTTGTTTTATCACATTATTACTAGACGTAATATTTATTTTTATTTTTAATATGCAATATATGGTAAATGGACTGCATTTATATAGCGCTTTCACAGACCCAATGGCCACCAAAGTCGCTTTACATATTGCCTCACATTCACCCATTCACTCACTCATTCATACACCGACGGCGGTGTCAGCCATACAAGGCGCCAGCCAGCTCGTCAGGAGCAGCTGGGGTTAGGTGTCTTGCTCATGGACAGCTCGACACTTGGTCAGGTGGAACCGGGGATCGAACCACCAACCTTTCGGTTTATAGACAACCTACATGAACCACTGAGCCACTGCCGCCCCATATTAATATTAAATATTACATTTTTAAAATTTTTACATTTTTGTGTTTATATGCATACAGTATATATATGCATACTAGACTGTTATTAGACCAATATTTAACAGTATTATTATTATTTTATGTTACATTATGTAATAGCTATATTTATTTTACACAATACCATGTATAATATTGTTAAATGTTAGCCTATTGTTTGCTATTCAAGTGCACATCTTTCAAGACATTCAACTTTCCATTATCCACTGAGAAGTTGTGTTTTAGTCAGAAAACAATGAGGTAGGACCAGAACAGGGCAGAAATATGGGGGGAAAACAGGCGTGAGAGAGAAGCAGGAAGACATTTTGGTAGCGGGGTGGGGTGGTAGGGGTGAGCTCTGGACAATCGAGCCAGAGACGAAACAATGGAGCCTCTGTTAGTATGCTGCTGGTGTTTGTGCAGACCAGCACTCTGCATACACAGAACCTGTGCTGGGTCCTCCACAATCTACGGCCTCTCTTACCCCTTTTCCACCAAGCCAGAGCTGGTGCTAGTTCGGAGCCAGAGCCTAGTTTCAATTCGGTTCTTTGGTTTTCCACACGCAAAGCACCAGCTCCGAACCAGGAAAAGTGGTTCTTAAGTAGCACCAAATAATTGCTGGTCTAGAACAGAGCCAAGTAAGAACCACTTGCGTCAGGGGCTGGGGGCGGGGTTACCGTGACCAACAAGACGAATAGAAACTTGTGACCGCCATTTTTAAATAGCAGCTAGTCGAGCTAATAGCAGCTCGATTATAAATATCCGTCTATGTAAGTTACGGCGAGCTGCACAAACGCGTTGGACTCCGATGTATTTTGTAAACCCATGAGCATCCATAGTATTGCAACGTCCGTTATTGTTGATGGCTTGTTCGAGATGCATCGGAGCGGCGCGGACCGATCGGAGCTGCGGGAGTGTTTGGAGAACATACGACTCCTTGTGCTTTTAGATCGCTATCGCAGCGCTTTGATGTCATGCGGAGATCGATCTGCGAGAAGCCGATGCATCTCGAACAAGCCTGGCATACTGTTTGGCGCTACCGCACTAGCGTTGCTGGGCAACATGAGACGTATACAGTGACGTAAGATTTGGCTCTGTTGTGGCTCTCTAGCCGGTGGAAAGGCAAATCGGTTCTTATTAAGCTCGTCAGTCGAACCCACTCTGAACCAGCTTTGGCTCTGGCTCTGAACCAGCACCCGGTTCTTGTTGGTGGAAAAGGGGTATCTGTAAAACTGTAACACGCATGCAGTCGTATCTCTCTCTCTCTCTCTCTCTCTCTCTCTCTCTCTAATGTTTGAAAATTTATAATTACAGAATGTATCCTTATGGAAGTGTAGTCCTGACTGTTGTATTTCAGTACCGAGTGCAGCGGATTGTGTGATTGAAATTTGTGATTGAGTTGGAGGGTTGTCCAGAGAGCTCCTGAGTGGGCAGAATTGAGTCCAGATGTTTGCCCCTCAGTAGGATATGAGTCCTGTCCTCCCCCAGAGGCCCCTGAGATTCTCTGTTGGGAGGAGGGGCGAGTTATGCTATTTGACATCCAACAGCCCTTCTGACTTGGTGAAGTGTCTTTCCCTTCGTCCACTGAGAGATGCTCTGCCGCCCCCACCTCCTGACTCTCTCTCTCTCCCCTTCTCTTTCTGAGCGTGCACAGGCGCAGATGTCAGCCCCGACAGCAGCAGCCGCTAAATACGGCCGCTCATGGCTCAAGCCAAAGGTTAATAAAATTGGTAGCAAATGTATCAATTTTACAGATAAGCCATTCACAAGAAGTGTAGTCTGCTGAATAAAAAGTCAATTCAGACGCATGGAAAACACATGCAGTAGCAGTGAATTGGCGCTTTTCAGGTATCTTTTTTGAGAGAGAGGGTAAATAGAGAATTGCTGCCTCTCTCTTTTATTGCTGCCGTGCAGGCCCGGCCAGTAAATTGCTCTGAATGAGGGCTGGAGGTTGACAGGCCCTATTAAGACAAACGGCCTTCCTCATCAGAGACATAAAATAAATCAGGTGTTTAGTTAAATTAAAATAGTTGAACTAGAGCGGGCCCCAGGGAGCCGCTTCAGAGAAACTCAAGACAGATGTGGCCAGGGGAGCACAGGAAGACACCTAGGAAGGAATTTAACACTGAGCTGGCTGCTAGCCAAGCCAATCGTACTGTTCTCATGCAGCAGCAGGTTAGCCTACTGTCCGGAGGCAGGATCACTTAGCATTGATTAGCTTAAGGTACAGCGGAGCCTCATGGGAGGACATGCAGGAGGCATGCACATTTTCTGGTGTGATTATGCTTTGGGTAGAGACACAAGAGAGATAATGAGAGGATACAGAGGTGACGGTGACCCTGTTTGCGAGAGGCACGTCAGCTTCGAGGTGTTTGTGTCTACTCCTCCCTTAATGAGAATTGAGAGCAGTCATTACATGGCAGCGCCTCCAGTCATGCGACTGTTGCCAGCATGGACACACACTTGCCCTGTATTGTCTGTCACTAATCTGCCACCTTCACTCGTTTTGTGACAGCTCCTCTTATTTAATAGGAACAATTCCATTCCTCACCATCTCTCAGAGAAGCCGCAATCACCAGAAGTGGAAAGAGAGAGTGAGGGACCTGCGACCTTCGCACTTGAAGCCTTTCCGTTGTTAGACTTGTGCTGTTTGGATGATACCATTCTCGGCTTTGAAGGAGCTAGAGTTTCCCTCCCAGACCGCCTTCTGTGGTATTCAGGAATTCTCTTGACTGACACGTACTGAATCCGTTCGGATGCTCAGCATTTGCTGGCTCTTTCCTGCCCTCTCAAGAGAGAGAGAGAGAGAGAGAGAGAGAGAAAAAAACTTGCTGATCCCATGAGCGTCTCGATTGTGGGAGCTTTTTATATATCTCTGATGCGCAGATCAATTAACAAGGATCTGTTTTGCAGCACTTGCTTTGTTTGCTGTTCTGTCTCTAGGATAACTGACCTTTGCATTCATATAGAGACTATATTTAAGAGGTGAGGGACATCTGGCTGTTGTAACATGAGATATAAACCTTTTCTTTTCACTGCTGGGAGAGTGTACAGGTTCATGGAGAGAAGACTTTGTTTCTGTTCTTGCCTTTGGTTTCTTTTGTTTGACTCCATGTGTTCTGTCGCAGGTACTCCAGAAAGTCTTGCAGAGAAGGAGCGACAGCTCTCCACCATGATCACACAGCTCATCAGCCTGCGAGAGCAGCTCCTGGCCGCCCATGATGAGCAGAAGAAACTGGCCGCCTCGCAGATGGAGAAACAACGTCAGCAAATGGAGCTGGCACGCCAACAGCAAGAGCAGGTGAGAATGTGCAAACCATGGGCGGAGCGCCATTCAGAAGTCAAAAGTCAGAATTCAATAAATCAGAATTAAAGTTTGTTCCTGAATCTGAATTTCATTTGAATTGAAATAGCAAACAAGATGTAGAATTTTAATTTTAATTTGGAATGTATGGAAGTAAATCGGAAATTATTTGAAAATCAAAGATATTTGAAACTGCAAGTTTTAACTAAAATAGCAACATTTGAATTGTTTTGACGTTTTACCTTAAGGAATTTTTCCTTAGTTTGTATACATCATCATATTTAATTCACAATTTAACATTTTAATTAATGTTAGTGGACCAGTGTGGGATAACTTCATTTCCCAGAATCCATTAACTGTTTTGAATTTCAATTCAATTCAGTATATTCCTTATCCTGTTATTTCAATTCAACTTCACGTGGGGGTGTTGCCAGTTCAGTTAAAATTCAGAATCATTATTTAAAAGGAAGCTAATTCTCCCCAAACCGTCTCTCTGGCTTCATAATGTATATGTCCTATAAACCCAGTTGTTTTGTTTAAAGCTATCTAGTGAAGCTATTATCAGCCATGCATCCCATATTCTTATTTTACAGCCTCATTTATCAGAAGAAGCATTTAAAACAAGATTACTCTTATTTACTTTTAAATTGGTAATGAGTCCTTCTATTTAGCAATTTAATATTTTAATATAGTTTATGGCTTGATGTTTTCGATTTTTCCTTGATAAATCATGCTCTGTGGTTGTGAGGATGGATGCACAAAGTAATGGTTATTGTACATAATTGATAAAATATGGAAGCACGTAAATTGGTAGGGAAATTGATCACTATTAATTCAAACTTTGCATGAGAAGCATGTGTAGCTCAATCAAATGAGGCGTACTGAAGGCATCAGCAGCTCATGAGCTCCGTTAATGTCGCACAAGATACATTTCCATCTTCACAGTTTTTTTTATGGTGAAAACATATAATTGCTGTCAATTTATTATGCAGATGAATAGGTGCATATTAATGTGGTCTGCGTTTACCTGAAGTGGATACGCTCATTTCTGAATTCGTCCTATTAATGTCACCCGACTCTCCACATTAATATCCAACTTTATGAGAATTGTATCTTCATTGTATGCTCAGCTGATTTTAATAAACGGTTATTGCAGGAATTTACAGTTTCGCAAATGTTCAAGAATGCATCCCTTTCCATTAATGACAAACAAAATGGAGGTAGAGGATAGAAAAGAGCTATAGAGAAAGGAAAGGAAGGAGAGGGGGGTGGGGGTTGGAGCCTGAAGTTAGGATGTCATTTAGCCATCCAGACACGACACAGTAATTAACTGTTGACACTAGTGAAGAAGCCAGCACAAATTAATCCTGACACATTTGCAGACGGGTGATATCTTACAGTGAACACTTTGTAATTATATTTGAAAATGAAAATTAAATGACACTTAAACCTAGGCTGTCAGGCTAACTGAGGAGGAGGAACGGGGGAATCTGCAGGGGCTGGGAGAGATGGAGAGAGAGGGAGGATTCAATGCGCTTAACGCCGAGAGCCCACCCTTGGGCAGACCCGACCACTCCTAGGTTGCATAAACATGCCAGTCTTTCACCCTGTGTCGCATCGCCCCGGCCAGGTCTGGAGCTGGGTATAATAAACATTAGCAAGCCTCTGATTACAGTCATTAGGGTCAATTGGTGAACAAGAGATGTTACCCACAAGCTCTGATTGCATATATTATCTGTCTCAATAAATACATGGTACAGTAAATCCAGTTGCTCTCTCACAGACTATGATAACGTTCATCCTTTAATGTTTTAGGCCAGGGTTAAAGGTTTCTGACGGTGTTCAGCTAAATGAATCACTTTGCTTTCGCAGATTGCCAGACAACAGCAGCAACTTCTGCAGCAACAGCACAAAATCAATCTCCTCCAGCAGCAAATCCAGGTCAGTGCTTGACTTTCACGTCTTCATCTCCTCTTATGCGCTTCTGTCAAAAAACGTTACTTTGTTTTAAAAACTGTCATCAATCACGTTACAACTGTCACCAATCAGGATAATTGGCCAATGTTAATTCGGAAGGGGCTATAGATGGGTAGAATAATTATCACTCCCTAATTAATGAAGGAAGAGAAAAAAAACTGAAATGAGAGAAAGCTTAATGACACCAAGTGGTGCCTGTTTGCATGTTTTGTGGAAAAGTGCCCTAAGGGTTTGAGACTTGAAAGCCGGTGATAAATGCCTCTGAAATTACACTATCCCAGTGCGGTGACGTGGCAGCGGCTTTGGAAAAACAGCACAGGCGCTACTGTTAGCCCTGTTTCCCATTGTCCAATATTGGAAAAATCACTTTGCGTTCACTTGCTTGAACTCCGTTGCGGCCGACAATCCTGTAAACATAACGTGTTGACACGTAAATTGCACAAACCTTGCCTTTTGCAAATATTTACTGCTTGCTTTAAGTCAGTTTGAGTGATCTTTTGAAGGTCTCTCTTTATAAGTGTGCTTCAAGAATAGGCTCATTGAAAGTTTGCTTTTTGCTTAAAATAATTGAATTGGATTAGTTGCAAAATACGCACTGTGGTCACCCAAATCCGTTTTCTCGCCACAAAGTGGATTGCACTTTTTCCCCCCTCCGTCAAGCAATTATGTGAAATGAAACAAAATGGGAGAGGGAGAATAAAAAGAATGCTTACAAGAGTGCCATAAATAAATGTGACGTATATGCGAAGAAAGAAGGGCGAAAGATGCAGCAGAAGAATGAGTGTGCCTTTGTGTGCGTGTGCGAGAGGGCTGTTGGTTTGTGTGGTATGTGTTGCTTCATCAAGCAAGGTTAGCAGACCACCCAGTCACAGACATGGACGTACACAAGCTGGTCAGTGGCAGCGGTCAAGGTCTTTACACACACCATACACACATAAAAGCCAAGGGCAATGAGAGCAGCCCATGCCTGGAGATACTTTCTTCCTCTTATTTTTCCCCCCACTTGCTTTCATTGGAGACAGGTACAACATTCCCCACTCCTCCTTTCTCTCTTAGATTCACACCCAATTCACCATGATGTCAGCTGGTCTTCTCTCACATTTTTCATCACTTTTTACACACTTATTTCATCTTTACCTCTCAGTCCTCACTTTTCACTCTCTATTTCACGTCTCATATCTTCCTGTGCGTTTGACATTTACTTCAAAGCCCGTAAGCTTGAGGCCCTCAGAATGGAATCCAGGAGGTTTTCTTCTCAACGCTGTACCATTCATTGTGAGGTTAACCATCTGCCTTTCTTACTTTCTCTGCTCAGATGTGTCAGGTAAAAACAAACCACTGTCTTATTTACACAGCCCGGAGCACGACAGATTTATAGCTCGGCAGTAAAACGTAAAACCTCTGTCAAGTGAAGTGCACTTCTCAAGAGAAAGACCCAATCTGTTTAAGGCTTGTGCTTTTGAAGAGCCCACAGAACTAGCCACTGTGCTACTAACGCCTGTTATGCGCACTCCACTGCGCCATGTGTGTGAGAATCAGCGCTCTTCACTTTCCAGTAGACAGGCCCCTACATGCTCTCTGTGTGTTCAGACGGTAGCAGTGGAGTAAGAGTTTGTGTGAACAGTTTAATTACCTTTTCGAGTGGAAACTAGCGACAGAGCTCATCCTAAACAGCTGGGCTACACTAAATTGTCATTCCTGCAGTGCACTGAAGAGTAGCTAACATAAGTAGCTATGTTAACATAACTTTTTTGGCAGCATGACATGAGCTAAGCTGTCAAAATATTATAGCTTTTACTCTAACAAGCTAGCCTTTCCAAAAAATAGAACTACAGCATAATACTTTACTGCCAATTTCAAAAGTTTAGGGTCTTTTAAAAAAAAGAAAGAAATAATAATATTTGTATTCAACAAGAACACATTAAATTGAATCAAGAGTGACAGCAAAGTTACAAATAATTTCTATTTCAAATTCTTTTGAATTTTCTATTCATTAAAAAAAAAACATCTCAGTTTCCACAACTGTTTTCATCCTTAATAATACAAAGAAATGCTTATTGATAACCAAATCAGAATATTAGAATGATTTCTGAAGGATCATGTGACACTGGAGTAATGGCTGATTAAAAAAAATCAGCTTTTGCCATCAAAGGAATACATTTAAAAACATATTAAAACATTAAAATAGAACCAAAAAAATCAAAAACAGATGTTTTAAATTGTAATAATATTTCAGAATATACTTTTTTACTTTATCTTACTTTACTTTATCACAGTTTTCAAACACAAAACGGAAGTAAAGTAAACAAACATATACAATAGACAACATAAAGTCTAGGCCTGGTCCTCTTTCGTCCTTCGCTGTTGTTGCTCCTTTTATCCTCCTGGAGCTCCGCCGTGAGAAACTCAAGGCTGGTGTGGCTCATTAGCACTCGCACCAACGACCTCGCTCTGTTCCCACAGCTCTCGGCCCTGCCCTGCTTGCCACAATGTCGTGCACAAGTTTATTAGATCCATGTCATACAGTGTGATTTGTAATGATCTTATGGTCTGTAGCATCCATCAAACACAAGAGACAGTCTCTATCTGCTGCTGTTACACTGGGTTCTAATCACAAATTTTAAGACCAGAACACGACCAGAAACGGACACAAAGAAAGTTAGGCTTAGGATCTGTATCTTAATATGCTTTTTATCTTCTCTGACTTTGTTTTCATATATCATTGCCATTGCCTCCCTTTGTGACCCATTTAACTTCCGTCTCTAGAGGCCATGGCTTGTCGTAAAGAAGAAGGGAAAGTCGTAAGACAAGAGTACGATGTGATGGGAAGCGAGATGAGGAGGCTTGCTAATGCAGTTCTTTGGCACTCTGTTTTCATTAGAGCTAGCTCTACAAAAAATGCCCAGTGCTCTTAATATACAACAGCTTTTGAGTTAATTAGTACTCCAAACAAGCTCTTCAGCCTTCATGTAGAAGACGTAAAAGTTGAGTGGTAAAACAGCATGCAAGGATTTGGTTTCCCTGCTGTTAGCATGGAGCGTGTGCATGGTTTAAAGAGCCAGTCTCCCCATCAAAGCGCTACTGTTTTGGCTCACATGATGAGCGGCGCTTTAGACCTTTATTGCTGATGTAACTGATCACATCACTGGATTCTGTAAACGGGAATGAACAGGGTCCAAATAAAACCATCAGGCATGTAACAGAATATAGCCCTGGCTCGGAAAATCAGTTCTGGTTTTCTCCGGAGTTGTTTGGCACTGTCCGTTGCCCGAATCAAACCACTTTTAAATGGCCCTTCTCCCGGTTTCATCCTTTCACATTTTGTACAATGAGCTCAGAGAGACGGAGAGATTGAGACTTTGTCTTTTCAGGAATTACAATGTCACTTGTTTTAAAGATAACAGATGTTTAGATTACAGTGTTAGAGGCTTATCAGAACTTCAAGCTCAAGGTTTTACTTTCTTATTTATTTCTTTAGCCAAAAGCCTCTTGTTGAGAAATTTCATATGGCAACTGATTCCGTCCAGGGACCGGATTACTGTTATGTGACTGAAGCACAAACTTAAAGCACCATCAGAGATTGAAGGAGAGGCTTAGGAACAATTAAAAACAAATGTCAAAGTAAATCTTGATCTGAAAGAGAAAATGTGTTACTTATTTAAGACAAGTAAAGCCGCACAAATAAGAACATGTAAAAGCCACCGCCTCCAACAGAAAGACAAGCCTGTGTTGTTCTTGGCTGTTTAGAATCGGTATTAATCAAGCCGAGTGATTCGTGTTCCGCTGACCTGTTTACAAAGAGCCAGTCTCCTTGACAATTCAACTCTCTATTTTCGTACCATTAAAATCAGCTGAAATTGTGGATGGCTTCCTGTAGGAAAGAAATATCATATGTGAGAGATCTTTAATATCTTATTATCTATTTCGTTATCCTTGACAGAAATGAGTTTAAATAAACATAAAATAGGATTTTTAATTCTCTCTCTCTCTCTCTCTCTCTCTCTCTCTCTCTCTCTCTCTCTCTCTCTCTCTCTCTCTCTCTCTCTCTCTTTCTCTCTCTCTCTCTCTCTCTCTCTATATATATATATATATATATCGTCGCTGCCCGATGAAACTCAGGTTTGTCCAAAACGGTTACTTTTCAGGAAGTGAAAAAAACACCGTAATTTCAAAAGCAATTGAACGAAGCGTTGCATACTTGGTACGACATCTTTAAATGTAACCATATTCTTTCCAGTGTAATGATATAATCCACATTTGACCAAAATCGAGTTTAAATGGACATACGTGCATATTTTACAGTAACGGTGGTTGATACGCGTTCTTCCGATCATTAATTAGAATGACCAAGTCGTGTTTCATATTGACAGATGAATAGGCTACGCTCAGTTTATTAAATACGCTCAGTTTATTAAATAGCCTACGTCTCAGTTTAATCAACACTCAGTTTATTAAATGTCTCTTGCAAACTATGAAGGGACAATGACTCAATACACTGACATGGGAATGCTAGACTGATACTTTGTTTGCACAGTCCTACAATAATTTTGTGAATATATAATAAACTTGTGAACAGTTGTCAAAAACCAACGTTTGCTGATACTTTACCTCACAGTGTTATTCGGCTATCCAATGCTGAGCTTCCAGAGACGCTTAAGATGAAACTTCACGAGACCGGCGAGATGCCTCCACAGGGTGGGAGATACGCGCCGTGATTGACAGCTTTGACACCAAATGGATATACGTGAAAATCACATCGCATGATTTCACAACTTTTCATTGGTCATTTTGATAATGTGAAACATACTGTATACGGAAATTAACCTGGACATTCTCTCCGTCGAAAAATCTCAAAATCGGCAAAATGGACATACACGGTTTTCATCGGACAGCGACGATATATATATATATATATATATATATATATATATATATATATAATACCCTATATATATACCGTATATATATACCGTATATATGTATATAGTTTTTTAGCCAAAGGATATTAAAATGAAAAAAAAATACGAAAATATAATATCATATAATTAATATAACAATAATTTATTTATCATTTATAAGTAATTTAATTTAAACCTCAGTGGTTTAAAAGCCCTGTCCATTTCTCTTTCTCTTTTCAAATTGTTTTATTTGTTTTTCTTTTCTTTCTTTTTTGTTATTTCTTCCTTTTTGAGTTTCTTGGGCTAAAAACCAAAACAACATACTGATGAATGAGTAGTCAAACAGTACTAAGTTCTTGACCCAAATTTTGTTTAACGTAATGATATTGATATGAGATTAATCACTTTCCTTTTTAAATGTCCTTTTCCCACTTTCTTTTTCTTTGCCTGAGCTCCCTACGATGATGACATAAGTCTGTGTATATGAGGTTAAATCACAAAAATGCTTTCTTTTTCCAAGAGGTTGTTAGGAGAGACTGTTCTATGTCCTCTAAGCTCATACATCTCTTACACTTAATACTTATGATTAAAGCTGCTGTACTTGGTTTGATTTCAAAGGCCTGTACATGTGTGCATGTGAATTAGGTGCTATTGTCTCTCTCTGGGCTCTGTTTTGCAACGGCCGCTGTAAATTCCCAGGCTGGACTTGGGGATGATTTGGGCCAGGGTTGACGTGCATCTTTAGCAAAGACTTGGCTCAGATCCAGGCATTCCTGCACGCTGGGGCTGGTACGATGTGAGCTGAGGTGACGTAGGGAGGAGAACACACAGGTGGAGGCAGGCTCATCTTATTGTATACACACACGCACAAACATCAAGAGAAGAATGATTCCCTCAAAGGTCAGCGTGAACTTTAGATTCTGAGTCGAGGCGAGGCTGCGGTGTGTGTGAGGAAAAATTCCCGTAGAGATTAAACAACACTTTCTCTATGAGAATCCAATTATGATACTCATATACTGTCTCTCATATCACAGCAAACAAGAGTTTATTAGCTCCGATCTCCCTCCTCACACGACGCAGCTATGAGAGACAGAGAGAGATAGTCACACTGAGCTGTGTTTGTCAACGGACAGAGATGCTGTTTGTCCGTGTAGGGCCATTGTTGTGCCGACGGTCGCTTCCTGTGTTTTAAAGCAGACCACCGGTTCAAACACTCTGTCATTGTACAGGCCTGGTTCTACTTATCTAACCCCAGGGCTCCACTTCCTCTTGCTACGCTACTGAGAGAAACCTCCACGTGGCTGTCTTCCTGGTTCTACTTATCTAACCCCAGGGCTCCACTTCCTCTTGCTACGCTACTGAGAGAAACCTCCACGTGGCTGTCTTCCGCTGTCCTCCCCCCTTTCTTCCTCCCACCCGTCCCCGTCCCCCCACCACCTCTCTATCCCCTCTTTCTCCTGCCAGCACCGGCTGGATCACACAGACCTTTAGCTCTCCATCCCTCACCCTCTTTTGGCAATCGCCACTTTTCGTCCACTTCTCTCAATCTTTGGTGGGATCTAAATTTTTTTTCCTATTCATTTTCCTGTCCCCCCCCCCCCCCTTCCAGATCAGATTATAGGTGGAATCAGGGAAATCTAAATGGATTTAATTTAATGTGGTAAAATGTATTAATCCGAGGGCAAAGTGCTGAATTATTCGAAGCTAAAAGCATTATCAATAAAAAAATAATAGATATATATTAGGGCTGTCAAAATTAATGCATTAATGCATGATAAAAATATTTAACGCAATTAGCGCAGTATCCATTTTGTCCATCGTCCTTTGGCAAGCAATCACGTTCTTATTCAACCGCGATTCAAAATGATCAAAAGAGAATGCATTGCAGAGCTGGCGCGCACGTCTGTGAATCTCCCGTCTGTGTGACACACACATAACTCGTGCACACAGAAAGCCGCTTCAGACATCGCTTGAACGGACACAAACACAAAATTATGCCATAATGCACGTTTTGTCGAGTATACTTGCAAGCACATTCTTAAAGGGGTCATCGGATGCAAAATTCACTTTTATATGGTGTTTGCATATAAATGTGTCTTTGCAGTGTGTGGACACAACCACCATACAATGAAAAAAATCCATTCACTCCTTTTTTTTTATCCTCAAAAAGCCTAAACACTCTCAATAATCAAACCGTTTGGATTTTCTGAGCAATATGATGTCATATTGCTCATGCTCCGCCCACGACCACTGATGGACTGTCCCGTATTAACATATTTCAGCCCTCAGCCATTTGTATACTGTCTGCCAAGGCAGCACTTTAAGTGTCTTGTGTCGAAACGCCCCATGGAAGAGAGGGGTGGGGTGAGCAGTTGCTCATTATCATTTATAGAGACATGCACCGAAATGGGTCGCTGTGAACAGAGCTGTTTTTGAGGAGGTAAAAAGGGTGTTGTTTTACACAACCATTAAGGAATTTAAACCAAATGTTGTTACAAACTTTACATGAAGACCCTAAAGAATCATACCAACTTGTGGAAAATGGGTATCCGATGACCCCTTTAAATTAGTTAAATGAAGTCTTAAATGAACATAAAGAGTTGTGAGAAAATGGGATGCGTGTCAGGTACGCGTCATGTGCAACAGGTCTCAAAGGGACGGCAGCCTAATAAACCTGCTGCAGTCTGTCATTTAGGATCATCAAAAAAAATGATAAGAAAAGATCACTCACTGCTGTTGCTACTTTTGTAGCTTTAATGAGGATTGATCTTTATTTAATTTACAATTGATGCAGTGAAGACAGTGAAGTGTTTGTTAATTTTATTCAATTTCTGTATAGGTAGGGGAGCCCTTTTAGACAAGGTTGCGTGGGTCAAAAACAACACAACTTTTTGGGCATTTTGACAGGGCAAGTAAAAATCTGAACTTGTCTGACTGGGCCAATAGAAGAAATTGAAACCTGATATATTGAAAGGCACAGGTAAATGTGACATTTACTATAATGGGTTTATGTGAAGATTGTTTTAAGTTCACTTATATTAAAAGTTATTATATATTTAAATGCCTAATAAATCTTAAAACTTATAGCTTTCAATTATATTGCAATGCTGAATGGCTATAATGGCTACAATTTTTTTTTAACAATTAAAAAAAGATCTTTCATAAAAGATGCCATTAAACAAATATTTAAAATATAGGCTACTATTTAAAATATAGGCCACTGTCTTTGTTGTTTCTACATTAATTTGGAGATTAAATGTGAAAATTACAAATAAAAAATGTATTAAAAACTTCTGTAGCTGAACTTTTGCTTAGTTTAATTATTTTAAGTTATACTTATTTACTTTTTTTTTTTACTGATGTATTCACATCATTTTTTCAAAACTTTAAAGCTCACAAAGAGGAATGGAACCTTTTTCAATATGCAATTATAATGAGGAAAAATAAATTAAAGGAAGAGAGAGAATTTTTGTGTTCAGATATTTGTGTTTGAGTTTTTCTGTTTTGTGGGTGCAGATTCCAAGCAGGCCTGTCTATTATCTCAATAATCACTCACTCCTACTATGTCGGGTTTTGTACATTCTCTTCAATATCAACACACTGACAGATGCCATTGAAATAATTCTAGCTTTTGCAGATATTTTTTTTTCAATTATCATCTATTTATTTATTAGCCACCACATTTAAATGAATATAATAATTCTAAATTTTTCAGTTCTGTGTTTTCAGTCGCTATATGATCTGCATTCCTGCTCAGTGGCAGAGGAGTGGCACTATTACAGCTAAAGCAGGAGCTGTTGTCAACATTCACTTCAAAGCAGGAAAGGTTTCCTCACATGTGGTTTTAAATGGTGTGGGGGAGCAGCAGGGAGCCTCTAAGGGTTAACTGATAATAGCTGCATCCAGCCACCAGATTAAAGATTCTTTTTAATTATACACAGCTAACCACCAGCATAGTGAAGCCAGACAGACTAAAGACGACTTGTGCAGATGATAGACACAATGTGCCAATGTGTTTTAAACCGTCTAAGAGCCCGGTGGAAGAGTGGGCCTTCAGGATATTCCTTTGTTCCTGTGGACTGATAGACAAATGTCTCTGTGTGTGTGTGAGAGCGATCTCTCTCATATGTGTGCCATTTCCCCAGGCCACTGTGAGTTTGCTTCATAGCCGTGTTTATCAGTGTGAGAGGAGGCCAGGCTAAAGGGTTAATCAGAGCCAGGTCTCAAACACAAAACACACATGTCTGCATCTGTTGGTCATGACAAACTAATTTAATTGTAAATAATACTAAATTCTTGTGTATTTTGACGGCGTAATAGTATTATATGATGCACACTCAAAAAGCTCGGCAGTTTGTCTGAGAATCTACAAAGGTTGAAAAGCCGTTCTCTTCATCTTTTGGCATTTCAAACCCCACAAACATTGATGTAAGAATAATAGCAGTCTGTTCTGAGAAGTTGCATAATGGTGTTCAGGTCTCCCCTCTCACTATTTTGCAGAGCAGTGACAGAATTCACAGAGGAAGTTGAACAAAAAGAAACCCTGTCTGCACAGACAGAACAGAGCCTCCTAATTAAACACACAAGACTTTGAGGAACTCATTCGTTATGTCTTTTTCTGCGAGAAGAAAAGTTCTCTTCTTTTTCTTCTTCAGGATATGAGGGATATGTTCTTTTATCTTTAGTTTAGCTACTTTAGCTAACGGAGTTGCTTATTAATATAAAAGATCCAGAATAAATAAATGCTTTGTTTTTGTAGTTTTGTTGTTTACTTTATTTATTTTAGGGAGAAGGTCATATAAAATCAAAATAGAGTGTGGCCTGTTAACATATTTTCTATTTCCCTCTGGCTTCGGATTCTGTGTTAAGAGAATTGTAATCGTTACTGTATGCCAGTTTCATCTCCTCTCAGTCATATTACAATCACCATTATTTAGCTGCTGCACATGAAGCTAATTACCATAGCTTTGTCTTTAGCCTAGAGCCATTTGGTTTGCCTTTTTAATTCAATGAACAACAATTAAATCCAATATTTCATTAAGCTCCCTCAAATGCACCAGGCGCCATATAATGGTGAATAATTCAGCTTGGGTTTTTTAGATAAATATAGGGGTGTCTAATTGAACAAAGATAATGCTCCTAATTTGCCTCTTGTTAGATGGTTTTGGTTGTCTCCCAGCACCCTTGTGATCTCTCATGCTAAAGTCTCATTTATGCAGAGACAGTGCTGAAAACAAGCTACGCTAAAAAAAAGAATGTGTTGCCAATTAGCATTGTCTGCCAGGCAAATGGATTGTAATAAGGAAGGAAATGAGCGCGGGTGTGTGTTTATATCTCTGCGCACACACGTTTTCCCGCGTGCTAATGCCCTTCTCTTTATGGTGTGGAGTATGCTAGTTTCTCCTCCACCAGGATGAGGGCCATAACGGTCTCATCAAATCCTCTTGGCTTGTGCCCAGTGCGGCGGAGCCTGAAACGCGCTCATCCTCCATTTAGCGGAGACTGTTAGCTGATGAAGAGCCCAACATGCGAGAGTGGAGATAAAAGAAAGCGGTGACCCAACTCATTAGCCCCCTTTGATTTAATATATTGACACTTGGATACAAATAATTCCATTTAGTGTGCTTGGTTGGAGGTGGTGCGGGAGATCAATTTAATTAGTTATGAAATGTGACTTCTTGTCACAAAGCAGGAGAAACGCTGACGTTAAATAAAGTCATGTGCGGTTCGAACAATAAAGCTTCTGTAGGCCCGTTTTAAAACTTAATGACGCATAAAAATGGGCCTAATAGTTACATCCTCACCAACGGGCCATGATGCTTTTGATATTACTCTAATGGATCGACGAAGGTGGAACACTTAACACCAGCTCAAACAGTTTCGGAAATTACAAATATAAACAGTGATCGCCTGGCTGAACGTTGATTGCTACAACTCTGTGCTTTCTGTTAGCAGCTAGATTTGTCTTTAGCATTTACTTTAACCGTATGATCAAATGAGGTTGCAGAATCTTACCGTTTAATAGAAGAGACAGCATTCAGTATTTTTTTTTTTTAATTTGTGCATATGTTCAGGCTAAAGACCATGGTTCCAGTATATGGTCAGAGAGCACAGCACTAAGACATACTTGTGTGGTTCCATGTGTGATCATTACAAGTGACTGCTTAAAAATCATCCTGTGTTTGTTCAAATTTTCTGTTAACTGCATAATATCTTCATGCTTTTTAATGATTCAAAAGCCAAGAAAGGTTTTATGGCTTTCATCCCAAAATAATAATTCTGCCATCCTTTACTCACCCTCATGTTCTTTCAAGCCTGTATGATATTCTTTCTTTTGTGGAACACAATACTGAGAAATGTCTCCATGTTGCTTTGTCCATACAATGAAAGTCACTTTTGTCCAATGTTGCTTTGGACCCCATTGACCTTTATGGTACGAACCAAGACATTAGAATTAGTCTTAAGAATTGTGTGTGTGTGTGTGTGTGTTCCGCAGAAGAAAGAAAATCATACAGGTTTGGAACAACATGAGAGTGAGTAAATGATGACAGAATATTTTTTCCCCAGGCTAAACTATCCCTTTAACAATGTTGTGAGGAAGCAGGAGATAAAAGTAGCTGAGACAGACCAGAATTCAGCTTGTATTAATAACGATTAGTATCATTTAGCATCTGTGCACTGTGCTTAGTGTCATTGACACGGGGTGTTAAAACAAAGTTATCATTGCTCTCATCTTAACTGCTCGTCATATAAATCAGCGACTGATTTACGATCCATGAGAGCGGTTTGCTGAGTCCAAACCAGGTCAAAGACGGTATGAAGCGGTCGCTGTCCGGCCAGCATCGACCCCTGAATCTCATCAGAATGCACCTGTCACTCGCCGCCACAACACAAGCCCTCCCAGATCATGCCCGACGGACCTATACTTAGCTCTCATTGTGCCTGGGCCCTGCGAGAGGAAAAATATCAGTTAGTGGAGAACACATCCTCCAGTGTGATGTTGACTTAGTTTCCTCTCCCCTCCTGCCTGGCCCAGTGTTTTCCCTGTTAATGTTGAGCAAACTGTTTTGTCTTTGCATTGGCTTTTTAACGTGGTCCTCAGCCTCCGTAGTGGGCACACACACAGGGGGAAAGAAGGAGAAGCATTAATAGCCTCTACTGTGTGCGGCCAGCCGGCAGTTTAGAAAGGGGGCCCGTGTTTTCTTAGGGCTAGGGTGGCAAAGCAAAGCATTCAGCCCTGCGCGTCGCAGCACAAAAAAAGGGCCGCTTTGTGTTTCGGATGGGGGCGGAGGAGGGTCCGAGCATTCCCGACGGAGTACATTGAATGGGCCGTTTTGTCTTTCGTCCGTTTTTCATGCACACTGAATTGTTGTTGTCTTTCTCTCGCTCTCCATTTCTCCCTCGCTCTCTTTTTCATAATTATTCTTCCCCGTCACTGGGTGTGCACATGACATTTGAGCGTGTTTTAAAGTCTCAACACTCTCATGTGCCTGCAATAAAGTCCTGGCCGTAACAATGTCAGCTTTCTGCTGGACAACAGAGCACTCTCTGTTGTTCTCCGGGCCCAGCTGCTGGAAGGGTAGAGCGAAGACAGTGGCTTAGTCTGCACACAGATGACAGGAAGAAGGAGAATGCTCCTCTCTCTCTCTCTCTCTCTCTCTCTCTCTCTCTCTCTCTCTCTCTCTCTCTCTCTCTCTCTCTCTCTCTCTCTCTCTCTCTCTCTCTCTCTCTCTCTCTCTCTCTCTCTTCATTGACTCGCTCACTGGACAATGCCATTTTTAGTTAATGGGTGGTCTGACTCTGGATTCTCAGTTCTAAACTGTTGGGTCATGACTCAAAAATGGCTCACAGGTCTGTTCTGATGAGGGAAAAACAATGCTAAACTGCACTTACTATATAAGATTGGAAAATAAATAGGCTTATCAACTTAAAAGAAACTTTTTCAAAGGCAGTTCAATGTGTGCATCCAAAACACTCAAATTCATCTGTAACTTGGTTGCAGCTAGACATATGCCAACATGGACAGATGATATGCCTTTATACCTGAAATCCATGAACAAAACCTTTTTATTGTTGTTATTATTATTATTAAGACGCAGAAGGGGAAATGTTATTGTTGCTAGAACATTATTTATATATGAACGCATGTATATATGTATTTTATTTAATATTAATACATTTCAGTTTTCGGTTTTCATGATATTTTTGCCATTCTCATGCTGAAGATTCTTAAACTATCTGCATAATTATCAAATATATTATATTTCTCTTTTTTAAATCTTTCTTAAATATGAATTATTTGGAAGGTTGAACCAAGCATAAAAATAAATATTGATCTTTAAATACTTCATGCATAATTCAAAAGGGACCAGAAAGTATATCAAATGCAAAAAAATAAATAAAAATTATATATATATATTTATGAATGCATATCACACTGGGCGTTTAGCTGCCCTATACTACACCATCCCGGTCCGAACGGGTCTGGGGTATATTGTGGATTGTGCCGGTTCCGGTTTTCATAGATGTGGGATGTATATGTGGGATAATGATGTTGGCCTCAGACTCATTTGTGGGTTTGTTTATGTCTGTCCTTTTCTCCCCTCATTACACATGCTGTTTAAGCCAGTCCCCTCGGGTTTAGCCAGTTTACTGCAAACCTTTTTAATTTTATGACCAGACCCTAACAGAAAAATATTCTCCTCATCCTTCTCTTTTTTTTCTGTCATTGTGTAAACTGAGTCCCACATTAATTGTGTCATTCTAGAGCAGGTAATCCTGAAAGCATGTGGCGAGTGAATTAAATGAGTAGTGAGAGAGAGGTGGACGTGATATTTGCGTGCACTGTGCCACAGCAGTGCTGAGCTCAGAAGAATACTAAAGCCTTAGGCTCGTCTTTGATATTTTATATGCAATACAACCCTAATTGCTTGAAATATTTACAGACTTAAATTACATTTTAGGTTCTTAGAAGCTCAACAAGAATTTGCCTTAAGAACATATTTCTGTTGAACACACACTGATCACATTTTGCTGGTGCTCTTAAGGGAATAGCCTTTACCCCCACATCTTTGTACTGAACTAATTTACTAATTTCAGCATCCCAGCATGATCCTCGATTCTCTCGTTGTAATATTAAGCACACTTATTTGATTATTCATAAATTAAGATCAGCAAATTGTGACGATAAAAAAACAATCAGGTAATGTATTACATAACTAGAAGCGTCTAAAAGGTATAGTTCACTCAAAAATGAAAATTCTGTCACCATTTACTCTTGTTGTTCCAAACCTGTATGAACACAAAGGATGATAGTTGTCTCAGAATGTCTCAGTGCTTTTTTGTCCATATAATGAAAGTCAGTGGGGTCCAGTGTTGTTTTGAAGCAAAATTATTGTCATTGTTTGGCCAAAAACCGTCTTAAATATCTTATTTTGTGTTCTGCAGAAAAAAGAAATGCATACGGGTGTTGAACGACACGAGTATTTACATGAGCAAATAATAATTTAAAATTTTCAGATAAACTACTGCTTTAACAGTATTATGCCAAATTGAGCATGAAATTCAGATCGTAGCTCAGTTGTGTGTATTGTATGCTTTTTTTTTTTGCCATGAACTCCAGGGTGGACTTGAAGTAAAGCTGTAGTAGAAGGGAAAGGGTGGGGGAGGAAACGGTTCTGCTTTTAACAGCCCCGGACTTAATATAGACATATTGGAATGGCTCTTTTCCAAGAGGGCTTGTTTTACTGTGTAAGGAATTAGTGGAACAAGAAGTCATCTATTGGTTATTCCTCCAGACAAGCTGACCGTGGGCCAGTGTCTGGTTTCTGTGCACCTTGCCCTGTTCGGCACACACGTGCACACGCTGTGAGTCCTCAGAATACATTTGTCCTCTGTCAACTTGGGGTCTTTTGTCAGCTGTGGCGTAACATATATTCAAATACACATGAACACACTGTTTGCCAGTTGTCCTGTTCGAGTATCGGAAACGTTAATCTTTTACCTGTTTAAAAAAAAAAAAAAACTGAACAAAAGAATGAATGAAAACAAGAAAACACAGTGCTCATCGACCGATAAGCCTTTGAGTCTGTGGGCTAGTGGATTGTCAGAGGCGGTTCGGTCCAGGTTAAAGCCATGGCCGCAGCACAAAGCCTCTTTATTCCAGGTCCTGTATCTGTGTGGCTGATGAGGGCCTCCTGCAGAACTCCTCAATAACAGAGCAGAAAGAGGAGAACAATGCGTTTAGTCTGTGGCACCAAGGTGGATAACCAGGTCTTAATTCCGGCCCCGCACTGACAGAAAGAGTGTGGATCAAAGTCCGACTCAACCCTATCGATCCACACGTCCCGATTGTCATCAGGGGCTGAAGCACGGCCAAACAGAGTATCTCGCGCTTTGATAACGGCCTTGTGAGCGTGGGTTTATGTGTGTGCGTGGGTGGGATTAGAGCTCAAAGCTGCAGCCGCAGTGTGCTGGAGGAGTGCGGTTAACTGATAAATGACCTGTGACGTGGGAGTAATGTGTACTTGGGGATCTATGGGATTGTTTAAAAAATTGACCTCTTCAGAACAGAATAATGTGCAGACTCCCGAGCGCAGAAGTGGTTTCATTCAGCAAAGAGCTCTCTCGTTTTCTCTCTCGCTCTCTCTTTGCTGGTGAGTTTCCAGAAAGCACTCGCTGAGTGTGTTCACAAAGTAGCGGGTGTGAAGTTCACGCAGTCGGGGCTCGCCGTGCGGATTGAACGCGGTTGCCAGGTCCTCTAGAATCACTTCGCCTTAAAATGGATCCCCTAAGGTGGTTTTCTTTCTCAGTCATTTTGCCTCTGGCAGCGTCGAGCGAGGGAAAAGAGCGTGTGACGTATCGGTACTTACAGTAACAGTGAAAGCTGTTTTCACTCCTGTTAAATTTAAAACACCCCCGTGTTAAAGCCTTTCTTCGAGATTTTTAACGAGAAACGGTAATGGTTCCAAATTTGGACCAAAACACATCACTGGTGCGAAAGTTTTGTACGGCCTCACCTTTGGCTTTTAAAATGGGTTGGCTTGTGCTTAATGCTTAACCTAAGGCTCCAAGTATCTCTGGCTCCTTCCAAAAACTCAAAGAGAGAAGAGAAGTTAGCCACCCCTCCCCGTCTCAGTCTTATCTCGTCAACACTGAAAGGCATTTTGGACATGTTAAAACAACTCCCCCTCTATTCCTTTTAAAAGGGGAAAAAATCCCAGAGTGATGCTCCTTGAAGATCAATCTCTATTTTCATGTTAAGGAGAGTTGGGGACAAGTATAGGGGGGCATGTCTCCTGAGCCCGAAGGGACCCTTTAAAAGACAGCGAGGAGCATGGGTGCTGACATGGGCCCTATTGAGGACAGTAATGACTTGTACATCTCCATTTTCTATGCACTTGTGTGACAGCCTGGGTCAGGATATGCCAGCAAATACACATTTACAGCTACATAGGCCACTGCAGGAGGGCATAAACGTATTAGTGCACCTGCTGAATTAGAAGCACAGCAGCCTATTCTAACAGTAATCCAAGTACAGTGCAGCTCCTTGAATAGGCAGGGCTGTCTGACCCTAGGATTAGTTGCTGCTGTAAACCATTACTGAAACTAAGTGCTGATGTCAACATTTCCACTAACAACATTGATTAATCTATAGCTCCCTATTTACTTCAGGGGTTCCCCCCCCCCCCACCCCTTCCTCCTTTCTTTTTTTTTTGGTCATTCAACCTACAGCAATTGTGTGATTAAACAACCCACCGCTGACACTCCACATTCAGTGTTGGGAATTAGTGATCAGTAGCATGATTGCAGCTCTGATGTTTTCAAAACAGAGTAGCATTTCAGGCAATGAACTCCTTTTTATCCCCCATGAGTAGCAGTATATGGTAGCAAAGCACTGTCTCGTTTTTTTATGCAGGTAATAATCATGCTTGGCAAAAATGTCTACTTAATAAATTGTATCGGTTCATTTTAATGAACAATTCATTGTTTAATGAACAATTTAAACAAAATCCGTTTGATTAATTAATTTTTTCCTTTAGCAATATATGGAAAATAAAATGTTTATTTCGATAATTTTATTTTAAAAAAATATAGTATTTATAAATAAAATTTAGACAAAATTTTGGTTAAATGTTGCTGTTCATTAGTAAGTTTTTGGCATGTTAATTTGTGTAAATTATGGTGGATTTTTTATTTAAATTTTTGATTATTTTTTGTTTAACCATTTTAATAATAATTTTTTGTGATTATTTGTAGGTTCTCATTGTTTTTGGGGCCAGCTATTTTTATTATATTATATTATAATTTATTGTTATATTATGTTATATTATATTAATCATCAGGTAAATTAATCATCTTTATTTGAGTATAATTTTTTATTAGATGTTGGTAAAAAAAACTGTAATTGAATTGCTTTATATTATTAGTAGCTTGTAGGTTGACAAGCTACAGTTTCAAAGTGCCTGATCTAAGGCGCATGAGACAGTAGCGAAGCCCGAGAGTGATGCGTGTATCTGTGACAGAGAGACAGATCGTGCGGTGTATCACCCCAGACTTCATCAGCTCTACTGAACTGATGATATATGCGAGACGCTGAAGGTGAAGAGGGCTCTCTCTCTCTCTCTCTCTCTCTCTCTCTCTCTCTCTCTCTCTCTCTCTCTCTCTCTCTCTCTCTCTCTCTCTCTCTCTCTTTCTCTCTCTCTCTCTCTTTCTCTCTCTCTCTCTCTCTCTCTCTTTCTCTCTCTCTCTCTCTCTCTCTCTCTCTGTCTCTACACCCCCATGAACCGGTCGGCCGTGTGAAGAGAGAAAGAGGCTGCCAGCTACACAGCCTGACTGATTGCTACAGATGCTCTTCCTCAAGTACCGCGAGTTACATCCTCGCCACAGCAGGTCTTCGGGGACAAACAATAGCACCTGTTCCTCATAAGATGGGGCTCGTTCATGTATCTTTAATGAACTTTAGGGCAGATGGCGAGAAATATGGCGAGTTTATGAGGTTCGGAGCTTCCACAGGCCTGAGCTTTCCTCCTCACATCTGCTCCACTTCATTCTTTCACGCTCTTGAAGATCTGACTGGCAATACTAATGCTGCAGACAGCCAGCCGCCTGGCACACTGACGGAGGGAGGGGTGAAATATCAGGGCACAGATACACAAATACGGGTGAGCATGTTCATACGTACCATGGATACTGAATATAATGAGCGGCAGTAGAAATGAATCGAACACTATAGACTATAAATATATTTAAGAGCGAGGCTGTTTATTATTTATCTGTAAGAGATGAATTATGCACAATGTGATATGAAATTTAGTTGTTTATGGTTACAGAGTAGCGTAGACATGTACTTGCTGTGTGTATTGCATATGAGCAGGTGTATTCTTATATCTGTATTATTCTTATATCTTATATCTGTGTGTAGTTAGACTTTCTTATGTATATTTCTTATATCTTATATCGTAAAACTCTATGTTTTACGATATCAGCGAACTGTTCTTAACTGTTTTTAAAATGTTAAAAATTGAATTATCTAAGTTTTCATTTTTGTCTATCATGTTATATCTCTGTTTTATTAATTAGTTTAAATTAATTAATTATTTAACTCATACATTTTTTTATAAGTTAAATAATAAAAGTGATTATTTTGCTGGAAATATAAATATAATTTAGAATTATCATGTCTCTTTGAAGTACTACTTTTCAGTCATTCATTTTATTTCATTTTTTTATGAATTAATACATAAGAGAACTTAATAAAATAAAAAATAATAATATTTCAAAATATGAATAAAATGTATTTACATTTCAAAGAAACTAATATTAAGCCTATTTTTTAGCATTCATTTATCAGTTATTAATTCATTATTCCCTATATATATATATATATATATATATATATATATATATATATATATATACAGTATATGTGTGTGTTTGTGTATTTAGAAACTATTATCATCAACTATTATGCAAGCATGTTGTATACGTCTATGTGAAGAGAGAGAGAGAGAGAGAGAGAGAGAGAGAGAGAGAGAGAGAGAGAGAGAGAGGGACAGACATAGAGAGTCAGATAGATGTAGTGACTGAATGAGAGAGACTGACACATATAATAAGCGAGCTTCAATGCAGAATGCGAAATGCAATTTTTCAAAATCCATCTGTCTAAGTGTAAGCACTTTCCATTCCATTCTCTATTAGCAGTCAAAGCAAATTGCCAGTGATCATCTTTAAATCTTTATCTGCATTGTCTGCTCAGCTCCACCGGTCTACGTTAATTGACAGGCTTGAAAGCTAACCTTCACTATTAGTCCCCACTTTAACGACGCTTATTTGATTTGCCACTCAGAGATGTGGCGTGTGTAAATTAAAGTTTAATGTAAAGCCCTCAGTACTGTAAATCACAACCCATCAAACTGAGGGCAATTTATCTGTTTGTACGGTCTCTTTTTCTTTTTCTTGCTGTTTGCACCTTTTGAAACAGCATTAGGGAATTCAATTTGATTAGCAGATTTATTGTTAGCATTGTTAGTCAGTTTGTTGGTTTCAAATGATTTCTAATTCTAGGATGTTTAAAATTATTTATATAGGAATTTAATAAGACATTGATGATATAATTTAGGAACAGATGGGATAAGGCGTAGCAGGCCAGGTGTTTTTGTCATTATGTATGTGGGCTTCTGTGGAGGACTATGCGAAATGACATGTTTTGGTTCCACTTTAAAAGCAGCTGTTGTATGTAATACTGTGGCTTTAAACTGATTGGTCTTGCAAGGGTAATGTGAATAAGGCTAATGGCAATTATGTATGTGACTGACCTTAGCGGCCTTCTGAAGGAGAACAATTTACATGATCAGAGCCTTTGCTCAAGCACTTAAATGTATCTGAGATAGTATAAGACGGTAGTTGGTGACGTCACAGACACTTTATCTTTTCTGCCTAATAGCTCCATTCACTCCACTTACATTTTGATTCACCACACATGCAAGCAAACCTTTCCACAAACACATCTATAAGGTCATGTTAATGAGCCTTCTGATCTCTTTCATTCTGTAAAATACCAAAAAGAAAAAAAAAACTGCAGTTCTTTCACTTTGGCACAGTCTCAACTCTGTATATGCACTTTTTAAGGTGCAACACTCTATAAACAGAAAAGGGATTTTTTCCCATTTATTTTTGCTTAGGAGAACTCACTTAGTCCGAATCAATGAAGTGGACCTGAGCACTTGTTTATCACCTGGGGAACAGGCCCAACTGAACTCTAACATTAGGGGCTCATAAGGCGAAAGCAGCATTAAAAACACAGAGATCGCACAGACCTCAGCTAGAAATGTTGAGCAGAAAGTGGTTCCTCAGAGCAGGTTGATTTCATGCCCCAACGCTGCAGCAGTAATTGCGTCCAGACCGGTTTTTATTGCAGGATGATTTTAAAGAGCGATGAATGGAGAAACATTCTATAATGTGTTTATTTTGGGGGGGGGCTGACCTTTATTAACCCGTTCTCCGGTTGGGCTCCCAAGAGGCGGGTCGACTCGCCTGCATTAACGCTGCGCTGGCCCACGGTAGCAGCGCTGCAGCCTATCACCCACAGGCCGGAAGCAGAGAATGACAGCTAGATTGGGTCCGGCCAACACTCCACAAACATGTGTTTTCAAACTTCGATGAGAAGCCGCTCAGATCCCTAAATACACACAGACTCTTATTTTCATTGTCTCTAGTTCAGCGTGTCTGTTTTTACTCTTACACAGAGCTAATGCTATCCTTATGGACACCATTAACGTTCTCTTTATTTTGCAATAAAGCAGGAATAAAGATGAACATGGTTGAGAGCGTTTGAAAGGCACCACACGCGAAGCCAGGTGTTGACTTTATACATGAAATATTAGAAATACACAAGCTTTTGGGCTCATTCCATAATTTTCACAGCTGAAAACAGGTGCTGTAAATTACTGTCCTCCCTTGGGAATTTATCATGTAAATAAATGACCTTCCAAGAAAGAACAAGAGACAAGAGCTGTATTTCTAAAAGATCCACATTTTCTGTCAGTCTCATGATTAAGTTTTATAAGCAGTGTCTACCTGACATTTCTAATTCTATCTAATAACGTATGTATTTACGTACATTTTCACATTTTCTGTCAGTCTCATGATTAAGTTTTATAAGCAGTGTCTACCTGACATTTCTAATTCTATCTAATAACGTATGTAGGTATTAACCTAACAACATTAACACTGAATCGGTGTTTATGATAAATATGAAAATAAACACTGCTGTATATGTGCGTGATGGTTTCTTTGAAACATTAAGGTGTGATTAAGTGCAGGTATTTGGTGAGCGTGTGCGTGTTGGACCTGGGTCACAAAATGAGCGGTGCTGTCAAGCTGTGTTAGGTTCCTGTGTGATCTCCTCTCTCTCTGTGTTCAGCAGGTCCAGGGTCACATGCCTCCACTCATGATACCCATTTTTCCACACGACCAGCGCACTCTGGCAGCGGCCGCGGCAGCCCAGCAGGGCTTCCTCTTCCCCCCAGGCATGTCCTATAAGCCAGGTAAGAGAATGCACTTAAGCTCTCTGAGTTTCCTCTCCACATCTTTGTTCCTGTTGCTCTTTGCACACTTGGCATAAATGTTTTTTTCTGAAAGTATTTGGGTTGTCCTCACAACCAATTTCCAATACCCAAAGTTTAAATATTAAATGTAATTAATGTTATTTCAAATAATAATGTTACACATTGAGTTCACCCAAATAATGAATAATGAAATAATGTCATACCAAACCTATATGACTTTTTTTTTGTCCATATAGTGAAAGTCATTGGGGTCCAATGATGATTTGGACCCCAATAACAAAAATAAAACATACACATATTTTATTTTATGTTTCACAAAAGAAAAAAGAAAAGTCATACAGGTTTGCAACGACAGTAAATTGTGACAGATTTTTTTTTGTTTTTTTTGGTGAACGACCTATTTACATATATTTAAAAGTTTCAAATATATTTTGTCAGGATAAAACAATAAAATGGATGATAAACACTACTCTCTAACAACTGTGTTTTTGAGGGAATAAAATAATGTTAACAAGTTCCTTTTAGGCTGTCTTTAATTCCTTTATCTATAGTATGTTTTTTCTGCTTCACCATCCTTCACTTTACCTCGGGGGAACTTACGGGTCACTTTTGAGCTTGCTTTTACCTCCTTATGTCTTTCAGTCTTCCGCAGCACATATTTTATCATTGCTTGATTTCCCTGACCGAATCATAGCATTGTTTTAAAGAGCCCACGCCTTTGGATTCAGAGAGCAGAACATCAAGCCCTTCTTGTCAAGGCAATTAATTCTGAACACTGTGAAGTGTATCACCTCAATGAAGCAGCTTGTTTTGGCAGAGTTCAAGGCATTTTGAGCCTTCAGAACAATAGATGGCGTGAATGAGGGCTGGAATATAAACACGGTCAGCATATAAGGGTTTCAACTTCATGGACCATAAATCTGAGATGTTTTATATATAATACTCTCTATGACCCTGTAAATGTTATTATATATATTTATACTATTGATATTATGCACATTTAGTCACCTTTGTGAGGAACATTTCATTGGCACTGATCTGTAGATGCTGAAGGCAAATAGATTATAATAAATTGGCGTTTTATCACTATCCCTAATCATTTCTGTTTCTTAAAAAAAAAAAAAAACAGGAAGGTGACATCTAGTAGTGCACATTTTCCATTTTAGAACCGAAGGGCCTCAGGTGAAGCAACTGTCGTACTTGTCCTGGCATGCTTTTTTTCTCCTTTTGTGAAAAAGAGAATTGCTCCTCACGCAAGCACTGTAAATTCAAAAACAAATTTGTAAGAAAATGCTACAACACGTACTGTAGGCTGACTCACTGCCAGTATTCCTCAACCTCATATCCAGCTATTGTTCTCGGGTTTTGGGATGTGCCAGTCTAAGTTTCTGTAATTAAACAGTTAAAATCATATCCTTGCCTCCCAAGGGATCAGTAGCATTTGGTTACATTTCCTTCTTTCTATTATTTTACTTTATTTTCCCCTCTTTTCTTTACCACAGATTGCAAAATAAAGAGAAAAATAAAAATAACAAAGTAATGCTTTTCAGTTTTCAGATTGTAAGTAGACCTAACACAGAAAAGGAAAAGGAACATAAATTAAATCAGAAGTTTCAAAGAAAAACGAAATGATGCAGCTCTGTAAAGAAAGCTTTCCTTTTGTCTTCAAAGTATGCCTTTAGAAACCACGTTTGTTGTCAGCACCTCATCAAAAGGCGAATAGAAAAGAGAAAGAGAGCTAGAAAGAGAGATGGATAAGAGGGAGGAAAGCTTCAGAAGTCAGCAGGTGAGAGTTAGATTATTACAGGGTGTGGTAGAGCAGCTAATAAATTAAGTAAAAAGGTATATGATGGAACATAAAGTCAGCTATTTTGGAACTACAAAGGCATGACAGGTTGAACAAAGAGCCTGAGGGCTTTCTTTTCCCCAGTTTGATTTTTTTAATATGTTTGACATGGAAAGTGTTTTAGTACAAATAACAGCAGCTGTAATGGAATCCTTGGCGTGTGTAAAGCACTTGCATTATTCATAATTTGCTAAACAGCAGAGGGGAGAAAGTTTAGGACATAGCTTATTGCCATTTGTGCGCATGACTCGACTTATTGCCACAGATAATGCGATAGGACTCATTGCTGTTTGGGATGCCCAGCATGGGGTGGCCCGGCCGGGTCAGTGCAAGCAGCAGAGGCCCGATGCTGATGGCCCTAACCCTGCAGTGAAACAGCAGAGATCCCCCTTTCTCACACACTGTGCTCAATGGCTTGGACTTGGTATAAAGAGAGGACTCAGGTCATTCTTTACTCAAATAGACTTGCGGAGGATAGCGATGATCCCCCCCGTGCAGACATGAACACATACGTATTGCTAATCGTGGATGTTCACGGCCGTTGGGATGCAATGAGCCCTCGTTGCCCCCGCTGGTGGGACTGCTGACAGCCAGTGATTGTACAGAACAGATACATTCATGTCACAGAGAAAGTGCATCAGACATTTGGATGTCTTATTTTGGATATTATTTTATTATATATAAATTTAAATGCAAATTATATTTGAATGTGAGATTGTAAACTTAAAATGAATTGAAATTCAAGGAAATGCATATAATTGTAAAGGTTTTTAGGCGATAGATGGATGGATGGATGGATGGATGGATGGATGGATCAACTTCCTATGGGGTGTGGCCAATAAAATTCAGATTTAAACTCATGAATTAAAGGGAGCGAATTCTTCAATTGCTAAAGATAATTGTCAGTCACTGTTCCAAGTAGTTTTTTTTTTTTTTTGCCCTTTTATTTTATAGGAGGCTGGAGTGTAGAGAGGAAAGTATGGTTAAGAGACAGAGGAACGTGACGTGGACAACTCATGAACAAATAAAGTATTTTTTTTTGTTTATAAAAAAGAGCCTTCAATCTTGGCTTGGAAGAAGGGCTGTAAGCATGGTAGACACTGAGTAGTTTAACAAAATCATTGATTTCAAAGAGAGCCCCACTCTGCTTGAATATTCCACAAGCTTGGCTCTTGGCATCAGGTGGAGTAGAAGTGAAGAGGTAGCAGAAGGAGCACTCCACCATCCAGTCCTCCCCGTTCTCCTCCACCTTTTAATTAGCCTCGCAGCCCTTACTTCTTATGGAGCACCGGCCCGCATCAGCGGTAGTGGTGCCCTGTGCAAGACCCTTGGGTCCTTCTACTTAAAGAGAGTTCCAAGTTTGGCAGTTCAAATTGGCCTCGATTTGCAGCATGATACCTGGCTGAAACAGAATACACTATGAAGCTCTCTAGTAATGCCTTTATGTGAGAAAGCACTTTAAGCATTATTTAGCAGCCCACCATTTTATAAAGAAAAGAAGACAGAGGAGTATTGTGTTCTGAGCTGAGAGAGTTTGCCCTTTCCTGCTTGGTGTCTTTGCAAAGCTTACTTTGATAAGGTACCTCTCTAATAAAGTGATGCTATCACAGGGGAATTACATGATGTATGAGCCAACAGCATAGTTTTCAGTCACTTTTGGCTACTCTGGCTGGCCCCGTTACATGGGGATAGCTTATGATCAGTGTTCGTCAGTTTTGTATATAAATGTATATGTATATATATATATATATATATATATATATATATATATATATATATATATATATATATATATATATATATATATATATATACAGTGGTTAAAGTGGGATTTGGCAGGTGGGGGAACCGTCAAATTTTGTGTAGGCGCAACAGGGAAAAATGACTCACCGTGGGACAACATATTGAGTATCGTGGTATAGCAATACTTTTTGGGACAAGTATGTCACTGTGGCACCAAGTATCACAATACTTATTTACTTGATATTTTAATGGTATTATTTTGGTCCATCAACACTGATATGATGACGATACTATGTTAAAATTGCTGAACACTGGGACAAAAATTGAGCCCGGGCACTGTGGCCACATGAGCCCACGTTAACAAATGTCCGGCGAAATATCGAACCTAAAACTAACTTTACCGCGCTCAACCACCGTGAGTGCATTTCACGCATTTGTAATCGCTCGTGTTCAGCTGGGAGGAGGGGAGGTTGGTCTGTCGGTCGGCCCATCTCGGGACCAGCGAGATTCGTTGAGATTAATTAATCTATTTATATATTAATTTATCTGAGGTGCCGGAACGCAGTTCCGGATCGTTCCGGCCCACTTTAACCCCTGTGTGTATATATATATATATATATATATATATATATATATATATATATATATATATATATATATTCATAGTTGCTTGATTTTTTTCAAAAAAATTGCAGTGCTTCGATTAATATCTTATTGGATTATTATTATTAATTATTAACATATATTAATTTAGCAGATACTTACAAAAGAGGAATACAACAAAGCAATTCATCCTAAGGAGGCAGAAATGTAAATTTTTGTCTTTGTTAGTTTTTGTCACACTGACAAGTTATTAATCAACATTTTTCTCAGTTATTTCGTTTGATGAGACTAATACTGCCTAGTAGTACCCAGCAGTCTTCTCAGAGTTTGCTGAATCAGATCTGAGGGAGCCCACTATTGGGCCCCAAGTTGGGTTGATAATAAGCTCCTGGCCCTTGGCCTTAGCAGGCTTGGAGAAACAACCCGATTGGGCAGTGACGTCACTGGAGCCTCCCTGGCATCCACTGGTTGGAGACAGGCAGAATTGCCTTTTAAACTAGATTCCCTTTCACAGACTGACATAGAGAAAGCTGGCAGCCGATCTCGTCTACTCAAGTACTACACTGGCTGCCCACCCATCCCCCAGACCATTAGCCTTGGCCTAGTGTTCTAGGCTGGCACTTGACCTGCCCATGGCTCACATGACATATCACCACAAGCAGAGAGAGAGAGAGAGAGAGAGAGAGAGAGAGAGAACCTTGAACGATAATGACCCCCTCTACGACTCTCATTGCACTATTTGAAATCTGTTCAGTTGCGTACTTTATTCACTTCTGCCACAGGGTGGGATCGAATAACCTGGCTGCATCACAATGTGCTGTGGTCAGTCAGAAGTGAGTGTGGTGGTGCTGGTGGTGGGGGGAGGGGGGTAGATGTTTACCCCCATGCCTGTGGCTTAATAGCTCCATATGTTTGTGAGAAGAAGTGACAGGCAGAAGTGGGGACTGAAAGAGGGCCAATTCCCCTTCCATGGGCACACTTCATTCAAAGCTCTGCTTTTAGAGCCAGAGACAGTGTTATACACACCAACCACAGTAAAAACACATCTCACACACTTAACATACTCTTTCAAACACACACATTTCTGGATAAGGTTACCAGAGCTGTATCTCCAGGGGTTTTGTGTTCAAACCTGTATGTTTTTTTTTATCTGATTCCTATTGTTTTTTCTGTTCGCCCTATTGTATTGCTTAATTCTATTGGATATGTTTGATCTCATGATGAAAATGTCCTACAAGCTGTATTTGCATAACATTTAGTCTTGTTAAAACCTGTTGAAGTTGGCGTCAGCACCTTCTCTCTCACACATACATGTATATTATTGTGCCAGATCACATTGTAAAACACATAATGGCATGTAGAACAATAGTTTGACTAGTCAATCTTCTCACAGAACATGATATTGCGAACAATAAAGTAAAATGGCATAACCTTGCACACAATGCACACCCAGATGAGAAAGGACTGTGCAAGTGTGGGCAAAGATAAAAAAGGGAAAAGGCAAAAAGAGAAAGAGAGACGTTCCAGTATAAATCCCACTCTGCTCTGGCCAGCTAACTCTTTTGTGAGTGCAGATGTTTGGGCTGAGTGCCGAGGCTGGGTGCAGGCAGGCCCACAGGAACTGTGTTGGCACTTGTCTGGCCTGCCGTTGGGCCGCTCATTGTCTCAACCTGTGCGCATTGTTCACTATCTCCCCCTCCTCCTTTCTCCGACAGGTGATAACTACCCGGTGCAGTTCATTCCTTCCACAATGGCAGCTGCTGCCGCGTCAGGACTCAACCCTCTGCAGCTCCAGGTATGTACAGTCACAAAAGAATTTACGGGCAGTGGGCCAAGCCCTCAGCACCGTGTGAGCGAACCAGCTGTATGCTAAATAATAAGTTAGAGCTAAATCACTCACACACCGGTCCACCCCTACAAGCTTAACACCTTCCATCTGCAATATAGCCCGTTTTTACAGCGCAGCCTTGACGCCCATGCATGGGAACCGGGTGTTGCATCAATGAAAAGTATTTCAGGGGCCCCTCATACCTTAATTGCTTTATCTGTTGACACCGTTCGGAGTAACTTTGTGGTATCATAATGATGGAAGAGCTTCCAAGACCCTCTGGGCTGCCTTGGGAACATTTCTCAGATGAAATCTTCATGTACTTTAATATAGATTCATATCTTCATACAAGTTTATCTCATCATGTTTGTTATTTTAATTGTTTATTTTAATCCTGGTTTTTGCTTTGTTTACTTTGTCGCACACATAGAACAAGTTTTTTTTTGAGCTGATAGCAAGAGAAAGGGTTTTATTACAGCAACTAATGTCATTAGTCCTTCTTGTTTAGATTCTTTGTAAAAGCTGTGCTTTGAAACTTCTTAAATATTCCTTGAAGTTCTTTGAACAAAGACTGAACGAGAACAAGAGTTGAAGGCGATACAGCTCGCAGCCCCTTAGTGGATTCATTTAATCATTTTTTCCCTCACTTTCTTTATTCATAGACAGTTGTTGTTTTGTCAACAGCAGTGGTAAGTGGTTGATAGCAATTAGACATTAAGCTCTCTGATAGCTAGGAATGTTACAAAACAAAGCTGAGAGCGGAGGTGCAAGGGAGAGAGGATAGGAGAGCGTTTTGTACTTTTTCTTCTTGCTGATACATGTGCACAATTTGTCCTTCGGAGCTTATCGCTCTCAGCATTAATAAGCCTTGGCAAGTTGGAACAATGCTTGCAGCTGGAGCTAGAAAAGCCTTTGCTATAGCATGCGATTTTTGGGAGAACAATCATCTGCGTTGAAGGTGTGGAATGTGTCTATTCATGTTAAAGTGTATGTAAAATGTGCATGCGCTTGTGAGCGAGCTTAAAGGCAAAAACTGATTAAAAATCATTTCGATCTGTACGTGTAAGCGTGTCTTCCCTCCTCCCTTAGGAGTAAGCTGCGGTGGCAGAACCAGGGCCCGTCCCTACTATTTATAGCGTTCCTGATGGGTCAGCTTGAGTCTGGGATAGTCATATATCAAGAGGCACCGAGACCCCTCAGCCATTCATTGTGATAATACATTTAACCCTGGGAATGGGCTGAGAGCAAGACTCTGAGTCCATGACTTTGCTGACCTTTAGAATACAGTAAACACAAATTAGTTGCATTCCCATTAATTGAAGTTTGTCTTTCAGCCACAGATTTAGCCAAGCAGATTGGTATTTACTCTCGGTACCCTTCAGTCCTAGAAAGTCCTGCTAGTCAAACATACCCTTTCCGCCGCAACTGAGCAGCTATCATCACGCGGAAGATGATTAAAAACGATCAGGACAGAGATAGGGGAGATGAATCTCATTCCGAGTGCAACAATAATGCCATTAGTGATCGCGTTGCACCCATCTGGCTAAGACTGAGAAGTTCATTGGAGAAGTACACTATGAGGACAAAAGGACAGGCAAAACATTATTTTGTAAGAAAATGACAACCGACAGATGCATAAGAGGTTGTAATTTAGTGGGGAAGGGCGTTTTGGATTGATTTGTTCTGCAGTTAGCGCGTGCTAGCATGCGGTTGCGGCTGCTTTTGTCTCTCTTCCTTCTTTGAGCAAAAATAACAAGCTTTGAATTCCTGTCTTAAATCAAAGGAAGCAAGTCTTTTAAAATATGTCAGATAAATGAGGGCCAGCGCTAGGTCAGGGTTAATGAGAGGTATGTATGGATTTGTCTGCTGTGTCTGGGTGATTATCTGTAATGGCAGTATCACTGAGCTCTTGCCGCTTATGCATCACTGATCCGCTCGGTGGGAGTGACCTCACCTATGAGATCCTCACTTCCTGTGCCAGTGGACCCACCCACCCTGTGCCACTGGCTGGGTGCATCTGTCTAATTAGAATATCTTCACTTGTCAGCAATTCTGGCAAGGTATCATTTTCCCTAATTTGCTCGGTTTAGACTGGGGAAATATATGAACCTTAAAAAATGCTCTGATTGGAAAGGAATTAATTCCCACAATGCCGTGCTCGGTCATGCAGGAAGAGGGATGGCCACTCTGCCAGTCTTAATGTTGTCGAAGCTACCACTTGCAATTTTACCGTGTCATAACAGTAAGTGGGCTGCCTGTGGAATCTCTCTCTTTCTCTCTCTCTCTGTCTTGTCTCTTCCCCCTTCACCATGGCCCGTCCGCGGGCTAACAAAAGGCCTCAGGTCCCGGGGAGTGGAAATGAAAGCGGTCAGGCGATCTTAGAGCGTAATTTGCTTGTCAATACATTTCCCTCGACTGGTGGCACACGCTTACATGCGCCCGCTTGTCACCCGGTGTCCCAATGCGGCGAGTAATTTCCTTCAATGCATTCCTGACAGATTGGCCCTTGTCTGCAAGTCACCAGAGAAAAGCCACTCAAACTATTCCCCAGACCGCATGCCTCTCTTCATTAAGACCCTCTCAGGGTTCAGGATGAGCTGGGCACGGCCTCCAAACAATGGCTCCATCCCCCGGCATTGGCTCCCTATTAGAAGTGACACCTCTCACCTCCAGGCGGAAATTGTTTTCGGATTGTAGCCGTATGGTCAGACAGTCTAAAAGGAATTATCCTAATTCTACAAAAGAATTCAATTTTATTTTTTGTCTGTTTGAATTGGCATTTAATTTGGTAGCATTCAAGATCACCTTACATCAATTGCTTAGAGGAAAACAATTTCCTTAAAGCCATTCTCTCCTTGATATATTGTTTTGCAACAAGTTCTATACAGATCTCAAGTCAACTTGTGAGAGGCCTGTTTTTTTATCATTGGAAGCAGTCTTTTGGGTTTAAGCAGTCCTAAAATAAAACATCATGGGATAAAAGCAGAACATCTGGGTTTCCCCGTGGCATATAGTAGAAGGAACAAACACAAATAGGACATGCTGGCCTCTCTCTTGCTCTCTCTTTTACTTTCTTTTCTTGCTTCATTATTTCCTAATCCTTTTCTTTCTAAATGAAATGAATTTACTGTTGAATTTAAAGAGCATGTTTAAAAAATATGATATATATTATGTGGCCTATTTCTGGAGAGTCTCTGAGTCTTTGAGACCCCAATCAGAACACAAGGGTTAAATCTGTGCTGCATTTCTTAAGCTAAAGGTGCTTTATTTCATGCTATCATTACTGCTAAAACATTTGAAGACTGTACTTGAGAGTCAGGGAAACTTCTCCGAAACTTCTGCTGGGGTTGAGAAAACTAGGGAAAAGAGGAAACACTGTGTTATCTTTTGTTTGGATGCTCATGTCTCTGCATTCCGGATGTGTGGAGGGAGCAGGGCTTTCTGCCACGGCTAACAAGTGGAGCACTTTGACTATGAGCTGCAGAAATGAGAGCGAACAGCTGCTGGTGTGATTGAGGAGGAGAGGAGAGAAAGAAGGAGAGGGGAAAGGAGTGGCGCGTGCTGTGCGAGACAGACTCCGGAGAGATAGCCAGAAGACGAGAGGCGGTATGAGCACAGGGCAGAGGCTCTAATGGGAGGGATAGGTGGACATCTGGATGGACAGAATTGTAAAACAGAGAGGCAAGTAAACAGATAGTGAGAAATACAAACCATATAGCCTTAGATGACCACCTGGGTTGATACCAGCACAGGGTTATTAGCATAGGCTTGTGTAGCAGAAATGTATAGGACACATCATACCTTTCAAGTTAGTGAAGCTATGCAAGGATAAAGATGGAAAAAACGAGGTGGATGGGTTGAGATGGGGGGGAGGGAACAGGCTGGGCGCCAGCAGATGGGACAGATGTCTGGCCATACTGGAAAGCATTGGCGCAGCGCACTAGCGCACCCCTGCTTCCCTTTCTGACATCTGGGCCAGCCTGGGTCAGCCCGCCTGCCTTGGGCAATGAGCCTGGACAAGCCTTGTGGCAAACGGGCGCAGGCGCCCCAATGCTACTGAAATGGCAGACTCGACCATGCGGCAGTAACAGTCCTCTCTCCATGCTTCTGCTCAGCTGTGGCCATAGAGAAAGCCGAGGAGAACACACAAACACAAGAGCCTTAGTGTATGTAATTTAGTGTGTATAGTGTGCGTATGTTTTGACGTATGATAATGTATCAGTGGGGTTTTTTGGCCTCGTGGATACGTTTCAGTGAGCTCAGACTGGGGCCTATGTGGATAAGTTGGAGAGACAGTCATGCACCATTATAGCTAGAAGCACTAAAATTGGCTAAATCTGCCACTGTATTTCAAAGCATCTGCCAGAGTGCAGTCAGCCCTTCTCTTTAAGAGCAAACGAGACTCAAGTTGTTGTTTTTTTTTCCTTATTTGCCCATCATATGTGCTGAAATCTAGTGTTTCATGAGCCATTTCGGTTTGCAGTCTAATTCTGTTATAGCACAAGCAAAAAATTCAGAAAATATGCACACTGTGAAAACAATAAAGGTAAAGTACATTACCGGTCAAAAGTTTGGGGTTAAGAACGTTTTTTTTGTTTTTTTAAAAAAATTAATACTCTTATTTCGCAATGATGCATTAAATTGTGTATCAAGGATTTAATGCACAATATTTGCAATGCAAATATTACAAAATATTTCCATTCTGGAGTAATGGGTGCTGTAAATTCAACTTTGCTATCACCGGAATAAATTAAATTTGAAATATATTAAAATAGAAAAGTTATTCTAAATTGTAAAAATAATTTACAAAATCAATGTTTTTGCAGGTTTTTTGATACTTGGATCACTTCTTTCAAAAATTTTTGAAAAATCTTATCAACTCCAAACTTTTGAACCGTAGTGCGCATAATTTTTTATCATTCATTTTTTGGGATAAGGCTTAGTCTGTGTGTTTACAACGAGCTTTGAGCATAAGCTTTTTATATTTGCTTTTTTTTAAACTTTGTTTATAGTGTAATGGAGTTTAGACGAGAACATTTGGGTGAGAGAGGGAGAATGGGATTGCACTACCACCCAGGTCAGGCTCGAAATTTTACAGTATATGTGCACACAGCTCACTGCTCCACAGCTCTGTCAGCATGCTATTTGACAAAAAAAGCGTAAACTTTCTTAATAGTGCCTTTTCCATTTATAAACAGTTTATCTTGAGCGTTTACATACCTCTACACAGAGGTGGAGCACTGAATTAGCTCTCCGAGACACTTGAAAGCAAAGTATCCCTGAGTGCTGATGCGTCCAGCGGTGTGGTCCGAAAGTGTCGGGTAATCTGGATTATCTGCAAATACTGTTGTTGCAGGCAGAAATGGTGGGTTCTCACATTTAACCTCTTTTCTCTCCAGAGGGGTTGCTTTTAATTATCAGAGGCTAACCGCCTGACCTTGGGCCGGACTCCACTCATTTGGAATCCACAGACTGTGAGATGGGCTTGGCTCATATGTGCGAGAGAGGGAGGCAGGAGACATTAGTTGGTCTGCTTCTGTGTGTCGCTTGAAGTATGAAGACTGCGGGCGAGCGAATTGAAAAGCCCCATTTCCCGAGCCCCTCTCTCTCTAACTAAGCTGTATAGCAGCGAGTCATTTAATGCTCAAGTGGACAAAGGTATTACCTGAGTCACTGGGGTGGATCAGGCCTTTTCTCTGCAGGCCTTTCTGAAACCACATGCTGAGAGCAGCTCAACATCTCTGCCTCTCTTTTTCTTTAGCTCACTTTGGGCCTCTCTCCGGCCCCACTAGTGTTCTATCCCCAATGGCTCCCATTTCCTCAGAGCCAGCAGCTTCAGTACACACTGTAATAGCTCTCCACTGTGTCAGATTGCTGCTTATACACCACTTTGTATGTCTGTAGATGTTAGCGCACACATGTGTGTTTTGTGTGCGTGTGTTGAGGTAGCAGCTGATGCAGTGCTCATCTTTTGTTCCCCATTTAAAGTATCAAAGCCAATAACCAAATTTAGGGAAGTTTGTGAAGTGACAAATAAATGTTTTACGATAGATTCTATTATATCAAAAAATATTACATTATATTATTCCCAGTCTTGTACAAAAATGTTAAACAGATTAACAGCACATTAAATGCTTGACAAAAACATTTGTTTAAAGTGTTCCAGTAGAATGTATCAAATTTAGATTTCGAAGATCAGATTATATACCAATATGTGATCTTTCACTCCTCATTTGTGAGACAGAAATAGTGGAATCTTTATTTTTGTAGCTAGATGTTAAGCATTAATAGACAGTGTTAACTCAGACAAATGATGGGATGGATAGATTGATGGGATCAACCATGCTCAGCCTTTTAGTTTTGTGGGGCAGGGGGCATGAAGCCAGCTTGTCCCGGCTGCCCTGTTCCCTGTTCGGCCATTGACTTTCAGCATAACCCTCATTAGCGTTGGCCCTGTCTGCTGTGGAGACCCTGCAGTATGGCTGGAGGAGAGGCAGAGGAGGCCCAATGGAGCCCTGCATTACATGCCCTTCAGACAGACTACCACATGTGTCCTCACACCACATCAGCAGTCTCTCTTTCTCTCTGTGTGTCTCCTTTTGTCTATGTTCACACCTTTCAGCATCAAAACACATGGCCTTAATACACAAGTGCCACATTGTGCACAGCTTGATGTGATGGACACATATGAGAGGGTTGAGCGTCTTTCCCTTCCTGCCCTTCACGATAAGTAGTGAGCTACACGTCACACCTTTCTGTTAGTATTTACTGTTATTTTGCAGCGCCTTTTTGGCTGAGAGCATTGAGACCGCTTTACTCTTAACCCTGCGGCTTTGACCTGTTAATCAGGCCTCACAAAAGGCAGTCTGACTGACTCAAATTTGAAGCAAAAGCCAATTACGCTCTTTTTCCGGAACAATAAAGTTCTTCCCACGCAAGGTCAGAGTCCCTCTGCCCATCCACATCAGCAGTGGCTCGCTGTTTACAAACATCTGTCCAGCAGACTGGGCCGAGGGCTTCCTTCTGGTTCACAAGGACACAAACTCAGTCAAATACACACACTCACAATCTCGTTCACTTACTACCTCGTTTACCTCGTTCACAAAAAATAGCGATTGTGTTTTTAACTTTGCGGGACAAAGGCTTTCTGTTTACTGGGCTGGCAAGCTGCGCTATCACTTTGTGAACCTAATCAGCCTGCCATTTCCGCTGTCCGTGTGCCGGCGCTTGCCCCAGGTCTCCCGCAGAAGAATGACCCTTTTGTGTGGCACTAATGTGCAAGCGTTTAACTTTGGGACCGGAGAGCATTTTAGTGTTTATATCTCCTGATACATGTAGACACAAAGCACTTTGTCTGGCCTCAGGTTTTTCTGTATGAGTGGCTGAGGTGGGGCAGGCCACTAATGCTGGTGCCACTTTTTCCATTTCAGACAAATGGAGTCCTTATGTAGCCTAGTAAGGAAAGGGAAAGGAAATGAGAGCAGAGAGAGCTCGGGTACATGCGCATTAAAAAAAAACCTTTATGTTTTTTTGGGGGGGTTGAAAATACAACGACTGTGGCTGTAAAAACAAATGGATAATATCACTGGGCCACTATTTTTAGGTGAGACTGAAACAAAAAATTACTTAAATGTTGGCATTGTAGATTTGATCTTGTTAAATCATAAAGTGAGGAAAATAGTCTGATCTAGTGTGAGAACTATTGATTAAGTGGTGATATCTTAGACTGAAATGTCTTTTTTTACATTAAGTTATTACATTTATGATCCAAGCATTTATTACCTTTTGATTTTTTGTTTTTGTCAGATATGATTCAATTAATTAATTAAATTATTTAAAAAATGTAAAAAGCTGAGAGGAATAACAGATAATGTTGTGGCAGAAAATTACTAGTACCTTTTTAGGTTTACTGATATTAAATTCAACCCTAAAACACAATGCAATATATACTGTAATTCAAAATGTGGTTCAAACACTAAAAAAAATCCTTGATCGTTACACAGAGACCCTGAAGGGGCCTTTGAAAAAAAAAAAATACAGACTTTCACGTGCTCACGAGAAACTTTTGTGCGCGCACAAGATACGTTTCTCGTATAATATTTTATAACTCACTGTGATTCATCGTACTTAATATGAGAGTCAAAAGACACAATAAGCATTTACCTGCTTGCTAATCAATATTTGCCTGAGGGAAAGCAACAGAAGTATGATTGTTTTAAGCGTCTGTGAATTATACACCCTGCTAAAACTAATATCGATAATGTTGTACGATTTGACATTCTAACCCAGATTTTGTTTTTTTTAATTGATGCTTTTGATCAAAAGTTGCTTTGTTTTTGTTTTTTTAATGGTGCTGTTATTATTTTTTCTGCCTCGTGTGTTTGGGTATTAACGATGTGTTGAAGTAAAAATCATGCTCAATAGGTTATGACAGACAGTCAGTCTCAAAGCTGAAATCTAAACCTCTCTCACACACTTTCTCCACTCAGTGCTGATAAGTGATTGACAAGTTGCACTTCAGCATGTTGAACGAGTACCGCTGGAAGGTTGCTGATGTTAGCAAGTGTGTTGGCCATGAGCCAGTGAAAATAAGCAGAAGAACATGAATTCTCTTTGTCAGGCTTCCTGTCTTAATGAATGTCTTTGACATAGCACATATTGGAAATTCAACTAACTTGAAATTGTGTAACTTCAGGGGAACTGCTATGCGCCATCATAGGGGGAAGTTCAGGTGTCTCAGTAGCGACTCGAAAAGGCGCCAATTAAAGTCAAAGAGGCTTACTAGAGGGAGCGAGGGGAAGGAAATCAGATCTTAGAAGCAGCTAAGCTTCAGTCTGCAAATTTGGTGTGATGAGTGGAAAGACGAGTGATTCCAAGTCTCTTGTATGCGAGCCATCGCTGTGTGGTTTTTTGGGGCTGCTGTCTCTCCCTGGATTCAGGCTTTGATATACAGTTAGACCTTTGATGGAGCTTCTATGCCGGGATGGAAAGAGGAAAAGAAATGCAAGGGAGAGAAGAAAAGAGAGAATAAAGGCTTTGAATGGTGTCTGGCTTTGGATGTTAACGCTTGTGGGTTGTCTCCCTCCTTACAGCAACTCTACGCCGCCCAGCTGGCCAGCATGCAGGTCTCTCCAGGAGCCAAGATGCCACCGCTGCCCCAGCCCCCCAATTCTGCCGGGCAAATCTCCCCGTCTGGCTTGAAGAACGAGAAGAGGTCCTCAACTCCCCTGGCTCAAGTCAAGGTACGGTCCCAGCCCGGTCTGATGTGAGTGGTGCTTAACCTAGTCCTCTCCACTTCCTTGTTCACTAAATCAGCTGTGGTAGGTAAAGCAGCGAACAAGTGAGTGAGAGCTTGCCACTGGTTCTCCTCTTGCTCCAAGCCCATCAATCTGGGCTGCTTTTACAAGGCACCCGCTCTCTCAAGCAGAACTCTGTGGACAGGGTTGCTATGGCTTTCCCTGCTCCTGGAGAGCAATTTTTGGAACAAATGGTATCTCGTGACGGAGACTGGCCCACGTTTTCCTGCGCGTTACATTTAACTTGGACAGAACTGAGGCAATGACATCAGAGGCACATCATCTAAATATATTGATGAGGCTACAATGATGGGATGACTGTCTTTCGTTTCTTTTATAAGATCAACAGTCTGGTCCTCACAGCATATAGTGCTTTTCCATCCGTCTTCACTGATATATATCATCATTTTGCTTTTTTGTGCTGCGGCTGAAACCTAAAACACTTGCACATTTGGAAAAGTTTAGTTTAATATCACAATAGAATGGGGGTAAATCATTGAGCTGAACAGTAGTAGTGTGTGTGCGTAGCGCCCGTAATCCTCTTCAGTTGCTCAGCTAAGCTGCTTCTCCGGGGCTTTTGGAGCGCTGCCCTTGGAGAGCGCCGCCATATATCAACATCTCAGAGCATACGGTAAGATCATTGGCAATTACAATGAGCCAGAATTCAGAGTCGGACTGGCATTTTTAGACACTCTACTTCTGTTCATTTAGCCAACACGTGTTGTTTGAGATACGTTATCTTAATATTGATCAAAGATGTAGCGCGATTTTTGCCCCGTTAACTCCATATGTAGATACGCTGTGCTTAATTAGCTAGCAATCTGTTTGTTTGTCTAGTTGAAGCGTAATTGAATGACAAACTGTTATTGGCAGTCAGATTTGTAAAGAGCTGGGGGCAGTCTCTGTATGTGGCCCATCTGTTTGGACAGTACAACACTGCCAGTGAAATTTTTTTCTAGCCTTCACAAGATGCATTAATATGATTAGATGTGCTTTTAAAGTTGTTCTGGAGTGATGATGCAATTTTGACACATCATGTATTGTATTACTCGTCAACCAGCATACACTCTACCATTCAAAGGTATTGGGGTCGGTAATAGTTTTTGATAGAAGAACCTTATATGTCTCTCAATGCTGCATTCATTTGATGAAAAAAACATTAGAACAGCAATTTTGTGAAATATTATTACAATTAAAATCAAGTGTTTATTTATTGCATTTTAAAATGCATTCCTGTGATGGCAAAGCTGAATTTTCAGCATCATTACTCCACTCTTCAGTGTCATATGATCCTTCATAAATCAGGCAAATAAGTTGATTTGGTGCTAAATAAACATTTCTTATTATTATCAGCGTAGAAACTGTTGTGCTGCTTAATATTTTTGTGGAGACCATGACACAAATTAGATTTGTTCAACCTCATAGGGATCACATTTGGTCACCACAAAGACAACTGAACACACACTTAATTGTAATGCATTCAGCCACAACAGTAACAAGCTCTCTAGCCTGATTGCATTTGTTTGAAACAGGATGTATTAGCTGTTAACTGTTTCTCTCTGGCCTGAGAGCAGGTGAGAAGATAAAGATGTGTGCTCAGACAGAGAGGGTTTTAATTAGCCCGAACAAAGCCTGGCCCTCACTGCACCGAGAAGCTACAGCATGGCACAGAGCCTAGCTATGAATACAGAACCCATGTCTTGGAGGAGCCGGACTAATTAGTCTACAGTAATAGCCTCTGGTGCATTGTCTTTTATGTAAGGTGAAAAGCATCTCTCTATAGGACGTCCCTGTCTTAACAGAAGCTTTATGTCTTTTATGTAGGAGGAGGGAACACAGCCTCTCAACCTCTCTGCCCGGCCCAAGACAGCTGATCCCGTCAAATCCCCCACATCCCCAACACAGATCCTCTTTCCAGGCAGCAAGAGCAGCCCGAACAGCCTGTCCAAGAGCGGAGGCATCTCCAGTCCCATCGGAGGAATGGGTCGTGGCTCTTCTCTGGGTAAATCTTTGTATTTTGCCTGCTTTTACATGTTTTGAAATATTTTATAATTATTAACATCCTCACAGCCGAGAGACTAATTGTATATTTCTGATTCTTTGTAGTGTGGAATCAGAGAGTGAATTTGACAAACTCCCAAATCATAATCTGTTTTAGACCCTACCATTTTGACGCAGTAAAGAGTAACGGATGCCGTTGCTGTATATTTGTTTTCAAAGCTTGTAGTTCATCTCTCATATTAAGAACTCTTTTTTTTTTTTTGGAAGCTGCTACTAACATTTACTAAAAACAGTCTTTCATTAAAACGACACTGTGTTGCTCATTTCCCTCCTCCTCGTGGAGTTGGGCTTTGAACACAGGCTTGGTGTTTGTTTTTCTACTATTTCCGAGATTTAACTGCCATCCCGCCTCACCTCACTTTGATCCACTAATTACAGAAAGGCGACACACACTGAGATTGCTCCCTTAGTTTCCTGCTCCCCCCACACATGGAGTCCGCCACACTTACAGTGCACACATGCAGACTGTTCTCACAAGACCTCCTACAGTATATTGTGTTTCACAACACTGCCCTAAGAATATGTGCATTTGTATGTGAACCCAAGTTATTTGTCTCCGCAGACATTCTGTCCAGCCTGAACTCAACAGCGCTGTTTGGAGATCAGGATGCGGTGATGAAAGCCATCCAGGAAGCGAGAAAGATGAGGGAGCAGATTCAGAGAGAGCAGCTTCAGCATCATCAGCAGGGAATGGAGGCCAAGCTGTCTGCCCTCGCCAGCATGGGCCTGAACAACTGCAGGGCTGATAAGGTGAGTGTCTTTGACACCTGTAAACTAGGTTAGGTTACTACAGGGATTTTGGATTCTGGAATCAGATTGCGAATATTAACTGTTAGATTAGAGTATAACAAATTATGTATTATTTTAACAAAAAATAAAATGTTATTTAAAAAAAAAAAGCAGAGTAAATAGTTTCATAACCTACTCTTTTACCAACAACACAGTCTCATAGATTGTGAATTTATTAATAAAAATAAGAAAAATATTAAAAAAATGATGGCACATGAAAATATCATTATGCAATACAATCATCACCAAAAAAGTACAAATCTGTCTTTAATACACAGTAACACAATAATAATAATTCGCGAGTTAGACAATTAAACCAGGAAATTAGTAATTCGATTTTCATACAAAGCATTGTATGTGCGCCTATTTGTGTAAATAAAGTATAGTTTAAGAATATGATGCTCTTTTTTTCTCTTCTTTTATTGTCAAAATTGTACAAAATCATTCTTGCATGTAAGTAATCAAAGTAATGAGATTACATCAAAACCTACTTTTATTAATGCAATTTTTAATCAATACCATTGCAGAAGTATATACCCAACACAACTGACTCTTGTTCCTTGCTTTTTCGCCTGAGGGTACAACAACAGCCAAAGCTCAAGGACTTGAGCCCACAGTGTTTTTTCAGACATGATCTTTAAAACCAATCAAGCTCTTTGAAGCACATCCAGAGAAGTGCCTTTGATTGACATTGGCAGGGTAGATGGTGGATGAGTGTGTGTGTTTGCATTTGTGAGCAAGGAGGACCATCGTGGTCCTCTGGTGCCTGGCCTGTGCGGGTTCAAACTGTGATGTCTCTGCCCAATTAAAGCATACAGGCAGCCCTCTTCAGCCCCTGGTGTGGGACAGGCCCACTTTGTACCGGGAGCAGGCATTCTCTCAGGGATTCCTTTTAAAAATATCTTCAATCAATGAGTCAATCAAGGACCAGAAAAACAGACACCACTACCATCTGATTGATGCCATATTGCCAGTTGGCTGTGAGACGCAGGCAGGAACTGGGAGTGGATGCTCATTAATTTTTCATCACCTGATTACTTTAAACCAGCAACTTAAAGTAGGTCAATGTATATGTAAAAAAGTAGAGGGACTATTTTTTAATCAACTTAGAAGTCAGGGCAAAAGATATGCCCCGATGTGGGTGGCATCGAAGGAAACTCAGAGAGTGCATCCCCAATAATGGCAGAGTTTAGGCATTTTTATATTATTGCTGCTTCTCTCAGCAATTTACAATACCTCTTTACTGCTCAAAACTGTATTGTGGAAGTCATATTCCTGCTTTCTCAAACACAATACCCAACTCTAAGCCATAATAAACGGAGATATCACCTAAGCCAGTGCATTACGTGCTATTCTTTTGAGATTTCACACTCTTTGTTCGTGTTCTTTAGAGGTGGATGCGGTATGTGAACATGCAGCCATCTTCTGTGGCTGTCTCCCTCCCCACCTTTTTCCTTATTCTACCTTCACCAGCCTCAACTCATCCTCTCCTTCCCTCTTTACCTCCCAAAATTGCTCTAGGGTTAACTCATGGTCAGCCACACACGAGAATATGCCGCTACATGACATGAATGTTGCTCCAGCAATGGCTGAAAAGGCACGTTTGTCAACAGGCAGCACACACCTACGGCTGCATTGTTCTTAGCAGGCCGAGCTTAACGCTTTTTTTTCTCCTATTCTTTTGTCTGACTTGGGTTTTGTCTTCACACGATTGTAAGGCTGTGCCTTTTAACATGGTTATGTGGACATCTCGGCTCAGGTGAGCTTTATGTGTTTTTCTAAGTGGGGAGGAAATCAGTTCGGAGGCGGCCCCTCTCTCTCCACCTCCCCCAGAGCAAAAAAACATTAAGCTTGTGGCTAAATGTGTTTTCCCTAAAGGACTTTGATGTAAGGGCAAGGTAATTCTAGGCAGCCAGCGGTGCAAAGAAAGGGGACGACAAATAATAATTAGGTGCTCTATCAGTGGGAAAATATGACCGGTATGCTTGAGTTATCATTGTTGCTATAGGTTACAGAGCACATCACAAAGACTCCCTCGTTTCTATTTGCAAAGACTTTCTCGTTCTTTATTTCTTACTTTCCATCTGATTTTTCAGTTGCTCCCATATCTGAGAATGCAAGTTTATGACCTTACAATGTGATGGAAGAAAATGGCAGCCCTCTTTTGTACTGTAGCTTCGCTCAGAAGACTGTCTGCATCTGATGATATCATAAAGGCCGATCCACCTCAGCCTGTTGCTAAGCCAAACAGACGTATTGATGTCGCAATTTACAACCAGAGGCCAAACAGAAGCTGTATTTTCCACATATGTTACAGATGTCTCTGAAGTTCAAACGAATAGAACTGAGCTCATTCTAATGAAGACCTTCATTATTCAAAGCATAATATGAAGAATATACCTCATTTTTCAATATTGGTTCTAGGGCTGATTCAAAATTGTAATCAAAAATCGAAAAATTTCGGATTTATTAAATAAGATTAATCCGAATTAATTGTGTATATTTGCTGAGAAAGCACTAAAATAAAAATCATTTTAATACATCATATTTTGGTAATTAAAAAAATGTTTGCTTTGTATTATTGTTTTGCTTGTTGCTTTTTGTTTTTATTTATTTAAATTTTTTTGTTGAGACTCAGGGGCTGTTCACATACTGTAGGACATGCTCTTACATTTGTCTGCAATGTTTCAATTGTTATTAATATTCTATTTATTTAAAATGTTGTTCTGTGTACACGTGCAGACTGACATCTTTGGGTGTTTTTCATTTTTTTCATCTCAGTTTTCATTTCTTTAAAGCCGCTGCATATATTTAAGTATTACATTTAAGTATTTTATCTTTGAAAAATGTCTAGTTTTCCTCTCGGCTCTTTGTGGCTCATTGCTCAATTTGCGCAGTTAATGCATAGATCAGGGGCATGATTATTATAATTTTTTTTAATTATTATTGTATTTTTTATTATTATGGTGCGTTCACACCAAACGCGAATAGAGCGTCAATGTAAGTCAATGTAAAGACGCCTTTACGCGCGTTTAGAGGTCCTGCAACGCGAATGAGGCGTTTAGCGCGGCACGGTAAGGGCGAATTCGCCTCATTCGCGCGTCCAGTTCGCGCGAATGACGCCAATTGAGCATCTGGCGCGATACTTGCAAATTATTTTATTTTGTTTTGTGCATTCACACGTTTGACGCGAATTCATCAATTTGCGTCTGACACCCGAGTTGAAAAATCTGAAAATTTGGCGTCAGTTCGCGTCACGTTAACCAATCAGTAGCCTGCTTGCTGCTGTCACGTGGTGAAGTAAATATTTTATCACATAAAAACTTGATTTCAATATATGAGACATTAATTTTGTATTGAATGCTATTTATTCCATATCTAATCTAGATTATATAAAACATTATTATTATTCTAATGTAAAGACAACCAACATACTTTAGTGCAAGAACATAGTTCGTGTCTGGACAGTGCTGTGTGAGAAAAAAAATCACAGAACAGGTTAATCACTTTTGTAGTAGGCTGGCTCCATTTATCATCAAAACAAAAATAAATGACAGATTAGGTGGGTGAGGGCGAGGGTGATCCTTTGATGCATCAAACTGGGCGCGGGACAGGCGGAAGTACCACTGAAAGGCGCGATGACCCCTACACTGCTGTTCTGCTTTCCAGAGCAAATACAGAGCGGTGATTCTTGATGAATGCTCGATCAACATCAGCCATCTTGCAAACAGACAACTGCCTAGCAAGCAATTTTTTGCTTTTTACGTGCGTTAATTTCGTTTTGGACGCGCGAATGGATTCAAAATGTTCCAGCCATCCAAATAGTAGCGATAGACGCGAATTTGACGCTCTATTCGCGTTTGGTGTGAACGCAGCATTAGTCAATAAATTGGCAGGTCTACTTGTTTCCTATCATCTTAGAACACTTCATTGATAGCTAGAAGCCAGTTGCAAAGTTAAGGCCACGTACTGCCCTCTAGCCATATGTTTCTGAGGGGACACTTTACATGTCATGGGAAGAGCTACTACAGCCATGTACAAAACAGTAATGAACCGCCCGCTGTATATCACCCAGCGCTGCCAGCAGTCAGACAGTTGGCCTGTGCCTGCTGCTCGCGCCCAACAGACGAAAAAAAAGGCCTCTAAGTGTTCCAGATAAAAGCTTTCACTTTGGTCAGTTTCAGAATATTAATATTTCAGCACATCGCCTCACCTGACATAAATACTGAACGCCCTTTAATAACTGCCTTCCAGTCTGCTGTTTGGAAGTTTATCATAGTGAAAGCTTACGTGGAAGAATCTGGAAAGGTAACATAAATGGGATTAAGGAGAGGTTAAAATCATCTACTGGGGCTGTTGGTTGGGGATATTAAATATTGATTTATCCCGGTGTAACGACAGAGCTGAAGAGTGAGGCTAAGTGCTGCTTACAGATGGATCAATTCATCTTTTAATACAAAATGTGTCCGTAGAACACAATGGAATGACCTGCATTCCTTTTTCTCTCACAAAGAGCCATTTCACTCTCTCAGAGAGGAAGAGCGTCTCCTTTGAGTCTCCTGTCTTTTAGGTGCATGTGTAAAATATTCATGTTTTAGTGTTTGCTTGCTTGTTTTCTATTTGTAATTCTTTCCCTTTGATGTCCCATAAGTAAAAGAAAGCTTTTATGGGACCTCCTACAATTTGCCTTTTTTTTTCAAATATTTATTAAAAGTACTATTGTCTACAGAGGGCAGTTAAACTATTTTATTATTTATTCCCTGTTCAAGTACTTTTTTCTCCCTGGAAAGGACACTGCATTGTACATTTCTAGATCTGTTGTATGCACTAGATTTAAATTACTTTGTTTGATTTTACATTTTCAAATTGAAGTTCATAAACCATCTAATGATGAGGTTCCACTCTGGAAAGAGTCCAAATTTTGATTTCAGATATTTTGCCCTTGCTAATAACCTACTTTTTGACAGATGTTGCAGTCCGATGGGGTCTGGCAAGGAGATAAAATATATTCTTGTGCTGACACTTCCCAAACTGGAATCAAAGGGTGAAAGGCCAGTGTATTAACCTATTGAGCATCCGCCGACCTCCCTGCCCCCTCCTCTCACCTACATTATTGATGAGTGGAATATTCACTTTTCTCAAATCCCAGAGCACAGGGCCACAAACATTTAAATGGAGCTTTGCTCACTCTCCTCGAAATCCTCACCCCCTACCTTTAGACCCGAAGCCAATGTTTGCTCTCGTCCCCTCCCCGTGTGTGTTAGGGGCCTATTCACGCTTCCCTTTACAAAGACTTGGGGTATAATCTTGTCTGGTCTGCAGCCCTGGAAGCAATTTTCTACCCCTTTTTCTGCTGCTTTCTTGGAAATTGCCAGCATAGGTTATTTTTGGCCGCAAAGCAAATCCTGCCGTACATGGCTTTGACCGTCCAAAATTTGATTATATTCTGAACTCAAGCACGCCCCATAGAAAGCAAATGTCATTGTTGAGTATTGCTTACATTAATTCTTTGTTCCATTTGTTTGGGTATATAAATAGCATCTTTTTTTCAAGCAACATGTGAGGGTAGGCTCACGTCTTGAGCTAGTTCTGAAACAATGCCAATGCCATGCACTTACTCTTCCGCTTTTTTCTTGCTTAGATAAGACATGACTGAAGCTCAGCTGATTTCACACTGTGGTTGCATAAAATCACACAAAAGGCCAAAACAGGGCAGTCATTCAAAAATGCAACGAGGTCCTATTCTCCAAACCTGCGCAGCTCTGCTTACGCCAGATATCCCGCAACAAAGCCGGCGTAAAGAATAGGCTACAATGGGTCATTTATGTGGCACCATATTGGGACAAAATCCCTCCGAACAGGTGCATAAAGAACCCTCTGTCTCCCAGATCTTGTGATTCAGAGTGTCCATTATTATAAATAGATTGCATGATAAGAGCAGAGAAAGCAAGGTCCTTCTTAACAGATCCTTGAGGACCCAGTGAACAGTTCAGGGTCATTTAAAGCCAGAAGACCCATAACAAAATCCAGAGACGATGATCTCAACGCAGCAGGATAGAAAAACAGCTCTGCAGAGTTTCTTTTACAGCCCAGAGATGGACATGTATAAATTGCTTCATTTCCCCCATGATGTCGTAAGGTCAGATGTTGTGGGTAAATTTCTCAGTTTTATAAGTGAGCAAGTTGTCCGTTTAACATAGTTATAGTTTAATCTTCAACCGTGCGGGACTTAAAAAAAAAGACTTACAGAAATGTCAGAGTCCTCTTATGTCAATGTTTTTAGATTAAGTCGTTCTGGAAGGTAAACAATAAATCTAGGATTGGACACCCACCAGTGGAGGGAGGTCGCAGCCCCAACACGCTCTGCCAGCGGCCGCTCTGGGAGTTTGCAAGCGTGGACTACCGCTCGGGTATAAAAACCGAGCGACCGCATGAAAGGAACTCTGGGCTCGGCGCGCAACTGCATGTGCTTTAGACTAAACTACCAACTACTGGAAAGCTGCACAATTATAAATAACATTTTGATTGGTTACAGCAGGAATTGAAAGCAGATGAGGGGCAAAATAGACGTGCACTGCATCGGCTTGTATAGGGCCTGGCTCTTAATACAGATGGCTGAAGCAACCTATATTGCTGATACACACAGTAAGAACTCATTGTAATGGACTTTCAAAGCCTCCCTTTATTTCCTCTATCACTTGGATCTCTTAACCAGGTGTGGAACTGACCGAACATGCTGTATTCTCAGCTTTCAGAGCCCAGACAAGACATGGCACAAACAGTTATTCACTTGACCATTTTGTGTTTTTTTGTGTTTTTTTTTTACCAGGTTATGATATTAGCCATGTGCACCTGGGTGACAGTAAAGGCAGATTACTAAGTAGACATGCTCGTGCTTCCAAGGCTAGTCGCTTGTTGTCTTACAATTGCTGTTATCTGGACCCGGCTGCAACAATTCAAGGCCATATGGCTGAAGCCGGACTATTTTTACCACAGGAAAAGCGTCACTCTATGGCAGTGTGATGCGTAAGTACAGGGTAGACACCAGCACAATGCGCTCCTGCCCGAAATATATGAAATCTGTGGGCAGCGCTGCAGTCCTCAGGCACATGTTCTGCGGCCGGCCTGATTAAAGCCCTCTCCGCTGCGCTGACATGGGCTCCTCGCTCTGGCTATCTTCCAGATGTTCAGAAGTTCCACCAGCCTTGCCATTGGCCCTTCTGTGTTATTACTTCAACGTGCAACCCTCCTCCGTCGAAACAAAATGCATTTGAGGATGGAGGGGGGAAAAAGGATAGTGGAGGGGAGATTATTGTGGGTGTCTTTTTCCACTTCAGCTTAGGACTGTGTGGTTATAATTTTAGATGTGGGAATGAAGGGCTGCATGCTGAACTCATTTGAGGGAAGGGCAAGTCGTGCGCCAGAGAGGTCGCGGTTAGCATGGGAGGGGCACAACGTGTACCATGACATCTTTTCTTTTTTGTATTGTTTCCGTTTTTTTCTTCTTCGTTTGCCTAACCGCCCTTTCCCTTTCTCCTTCTCTCTGTACTTGTGGAGACTCTGGGCTCTTGCCATCTCACTGCCGTAATGCACATTATAAATATCCTTTATAGCACAATGGTCGTAGAGAGCTGCTGGTAAGCATTTGCCTAACTGCACGGGCCTTTTTCAGGATGGTACACACCCTTTACTGCTCTTCTGTGGCAAAGTGATCAGTAAAAATTTAATGACACCATAAAATGATAAAAATCCCATTGATTTATCACAGCATTTGATGCAGACAGTAGTAAAGGTGCTTTAGACCGGTTTCTTTTTTTGAGTCTTCAAACAAAAAGCCTGGTGTTATGCATATAAATTATTTATCTCGATAATTTGTACCTAATGCTACAACATAAATTACAGAAGTTACAACCAATAAGTGTATAAAACGTAGTATATTAAATTGAATAGAAATTCATTGTACAATATTTGATGGTGTGGACGTCAGTTTTATGTTCTTATATTTCTCAATTGCAGACTCCTAATATGCACTGTAAACTGTGTCGCTCTTTCCCATGAATTTCAGCACCTCCTAGGCATGAATGAACTCTCTCTACCTCACTCCATTAAGTTAGACCTGCGACACTGAAGTGTCTAATCTCGTTTTCACGTACAATAGCTCTCACCCGGCTCATTCTTTAATTATTGCTCTGGAAAATGAGAAAGTTTAGCGCCTAAACAGTATTTAATGAAACTCAGTGATGGATGGTCCTTGTTCCCCAAACTGATGTTTAATGATCATGACTTTATAAAAGGGCTTGATTGATCAGAGAGAGCCAACTGAGCAGGGAGGATGGGATGACACGAGCAAGTAATTTATAACAGCCCCCCCCCCCCCCCCCCCCCCCCATACACACAAACACACACACATATTTAGACAAGTTGTTGGGCCCTTCCCCAGTGGACAGTCCACAGCACATCGGCCATCACTCGTGCGACTAATCGCACATCAGTCAATTTGTCATTGGGTGCTGCGACTCTTTCATTAAGTGCAATAATGCGGTCTGGTGATGAATACAGCAGTGTAGGAAGCTTCACACGGAGCGTGGCACACCAAGCTAGCGCTCCAACTTATCTTTACAAAGCCGTCTGAGCCCAGCGGGGACCGCTACATATGTCATAATTAGAAAACACTTAAATAAGCAAGGCAGAGTCAAGACAGGCAGCTCTTAATGACAGGCCATAAGCAGGTAGTGGTTAATTGTACATCAGAATCACTCAGATGGCCATAAATAATGATTGTTCCATCAAGCGTGGTGGTGGGAAATTGCGGTACACTCTCTCTACAGCTTTTCTCTCTTTCCCTCTGATGCTTGTGCTGTGTTTTTGAGAAATAGTTTTTGGAGGGAAAAAACAGTTGTAGATATTTCTTTTTGGGTAAAAATGTATGTTATCAAGTAGACAAAATATATTTTTTTATAATGAATTCGTGGCAGCTTATAACAGCATTTATTATTTTATTATTTTTTCCAAGGACAGCAATTAGTGCATCGTTATTTGAAGAAGGAAAAAAGTGCTGTGTTTAAGCCCCTTATGCTCACAATAGTGTAAAAACAGTATTATTGTGAAATATTATTATAATTTCAAATAGTTATTTTCTATTTTAATATATTTTAAAATGTAATTTATTCCTGTGATTGCGAAGCTGAATTTTCAGCATCATTACTCCAAACTTCAGTGTCACATGATCATTCAGAAATCAATTTGATATGATTATTTGCTGCTCAAGAATAATATGTATATTTTAAAAAAGGTGTGCTACATAATATTTAATGGAAACTGTGATAAAAAAAAATCCAGGATTGTGAATATAAAGTTAAAAAACAGTATTTATTTTAAATAGAAATATTTTGTAACATTATAAATGTATTTACTGTCCCTTTTAATCGGTTTAATGTGTCCTTTCTGAATAAAACTATTAAGTTCTTTAAAAAAAACAGCAGCTTCTGAATAGCAGTGTATGTATTTATATGAAAATAACAAAAAAATCGATAAGGCATGTTTGCGCTGAAAAAAATGACGAGGCTAGTTAAGTGCATTTTGAACCTGGTTAAATACTGGATACATGCTGAAATGCCACATACAAACGTGCCTGAACTGTTTAGTGAATTTGCCCCTCAGTGATGATAAAGTCTATTTAAAGTGACAACAGCAATAAGCACGGAATACTCCCAAGTAATCCACTATTGTCATCTGCTATTGACAAGTTGAGCCGGAGTGATAATCTTTTGCCGTGTGAAGAGCTTCCACTGTCCACAGGCTCCCCAGTGGCGAAAAGAACAGAAAACAAACAAACGAGCAAAACGGCCAAAGCAGCGCGGCTGAAAGATTAATGTATACGTTGGTATCTGTGTCTGCGTCTGTGGCAGGGGAGCTGTTAGCATTGTGTTGGGAGGCCGCCCAAGTGTCTGTTCAAACTGTGTATGATAGGCATTCTCTAAAGAAAAGACAATTCAAGCACACCTTTTGCCTGAGATTGAATGCACACCCTGGGAGAAGAACAAACGCTCTGGGGCCGACTCACCATAACATGCTTTGCTTTTACCATCATCCTGTTCCATTCGGAGGGGGGAGAGATTACTTGTATCATGCCGAGTCAAAGTGTCCATCTCCTCTTCGAGTCTTTAGAGAGAGCGAGACGGTCCTCCACTAATGCCCTGCCGCACTCACGGCAGAACTAGGTCATTTAACAATGGGCCCGAGCAGCGGTCGGCCCTCTTCCTCTGCATAATACATTAAGTCTAATGTGCTGCAACCATTCAGGAGGACCCCCCAAAAGCTGTTATTTTATTCTGTAAATGCACACGGACATGACATTCAATATTGTCGCACCGGCGAAGAATGACAGGGGTTTATTGTGCATCAAGTGCGACATGATGCCAAGTTTAATCTGAACAGAGAGCAACATGACAAAAGGGAAAACACGGCGTGTTCCTCTGAGCATGAGCCTTGAATAAATGATAGACAGGGAGCTCAGGACGGCAGAGACAGGGGCATGTACTGCAAAGATTAGAGCGGAAAAGAAAAAAATAAGCTGAACATTTCACTGAAGGTCCCAGGCTGCATTGTGTGCTCAGGAACTTTCAGTGTGTTGTTTCTAAATCCTTTTTAGCAGAGTGTTCCAGACTCTTATCGGTACAAGTCCCTGCAGATGAAGACAGTAAGAAACTATAGCAGTGATAAAGATGACTTGACATGGGCCCATTAAAATGCATGCGAAGAGCATGCGTGTCCGGCAGGGTTGTGTGCCTTTCGATATTGAATTGGTGCCTTTAAATTTCATTCGATTTTAATTCTGCTTCATTAAATCACAATTCAAATTCAGAAATCTGCCTTAAGTGTTTTTATTAGTACTTAGGTTTCATACAGAAGTTTGTGTGTATTATACATTTAGTAGATATACAGTATATGTAGTAATTGTTGTTGTTCTTTTATTGAAATAATAATTGTAATACTTACTATTGTTGTTGTTGTTGTTTTTAATTGACTAATTTTATACATTTATTACATATATAATTTAACTTTATAGACCATTGTACCATTGTGGAAGAACACATCATTTCCCAATGTTTTAATTTAAACAACATACCATTTTCAATATCAAACATTTTCTCTCATAGTATGCAATTTGGTACATAAAGAGAAACCAATTCTGTAGACAGGAAAGTGTATCTGAACACACATTTTCATTCATTTTTGCAGGAGAGGTCTCATTATGACAGCCTTGGCCATCACCTGGGCAAACTAGGCGAGGATGGAAAGATCGGTCACAGAGTCATCGACCTCACCAGGCCAGAGGATTTCGACGGTAAGTAGTGTTTCAAAACATAATGTGACTTCTCTCAAATTATGCTCATTTTGCTTTGTACCCTTGCAAAGAATGTCCATATATCTAATGCTTCTTGCTTGTGGACTACAGTGAGGAATGAGGTTAGGTACAGTTCAGTCACATGATCAAATTCCACAATTGCTCGGCCAGTTTTTAGAGGAAGTAGATGGGGGTAATGCAGTGTGCACGGCTGTATTTAAAGTTTTTAACAGCTAGTTCTTGATGACAAAGCATTGGGACAATGCTGGCCCTCCTCCAGAACCAGACTCTGTTGCCAGAGCTCATGTTTGATTTGCTGGGTATGGAGGTGTAAATACTGATGAGAGAACTTAGATGACAAGATGTCAGCTCCTTTTGCCACCCTGTTCATAAACAGTGTGCATATATGCTCTAGTGTTTTTCCCATGTATATCTGTATATTGCAATATTTATAACAGTTTTCATGGAAATCTAGAGCCAAGATATGGAATAATAAAGATTTCAAGTTCCATGTAATGATGGATATTATAAGGGGACAATCACAAAAGATTTGGTTGTTGTTGTTGTTGTTGTAAGATGATCAGCCTCTCATTATCTCTGTTTATGACCTTTCTAAAGCATAACTTATTTATTTTGGCTGGGTAAAAATCTAATCTGTAAATAAAGGTTTAGAGATGCAGTTTTTCTGGTCTGGCAGGATCTGCTCTGACCACCAGACCAGAGCAGATTCCCACCAAGAACCGCAGCCCACCCCTCTCAGATCAGTGAGAAAGCTGGGTCCTCCAACACGGTGGGAACCCGTCTCCTGTGGGCTCTGAAGCAGGGTTGAGGGCACCCAGCCACCCAAGAGATGCAGAGTCAAAGTCCTAAGTGGAGGTGAAGGAACAGAGAACGTCCCATCAGTTAACTCCCAGTACAGACAGGATTAGAAGGACACAGAGGTTTCTCATTCCAGTGGACAGGCGCCACTTCAAGTGCTCAGAGCCATCCCCATCTTCCCGCAAACACATCGAGATGAAGGATGTGAACGACATTTTATGATGATACGCCCTACATTAAATAGTCTCTTTTACAAGTAGAATGTGTTTACCCGTTGGGAAACATGAAGTGTTTACTTGTGTGTTTTTGTGTTTAGAGCCTTTTTTGATAGACCAAGTCAAACAAATTACATTCCTCTCCCTGAACATTTGAGGAATGTAAGCGCCGTGCATGTGATACCTACGCTTAAAAAAGGCTACACTTCATCCTTTTTGTTCTGTTTATTTGCAACTAGTCTTTGTTTTATTATGCCCCTCTGTTCAGACGCTTTGGGGATTTGTCAATAAAGCTAGCTATTTTCTAATGCACTTTAAATGATTTATCAGCTGAGTAGGAAACTACCATTTGAGAATTAAATTTCTTGACACTTTAACAGGGCGAACAGACTCGCACAGTAACTGCCATCGAGAGCAGAGGAAAATTACTGAGTGGGCCCATAACGGCGGCGTGTTTCCCTGTACGGAGGTCCTGCCTGCTGAAAAGAAACGTTATATTGGAAAAGGCTTGGGGTGTAAAACAGCTCTCTGTCACTGCTGCAACTCGCAGCAAGCTTTAGGTTGCTTGAACTAATATTTGTGAAGCATGCAGCAACCAAATTAACAGCTGCCAAAGCTCTAACGAGAGAGAGGCCATTGGAAAATAACGGCGGGGTATGGAAATAGATAGAATTTCCTTCATTTCGCAAAAAGCCACGAGCCACATGCATCAGCTCACCACAAAGTCATTAGGTCTTTTTAAGCTCAGATGAAAAACATTAACTAATACCACAAAAGGCTTTAGTATGGCCCCTTTGTTCATTCACATATGGCTGCGTATGAGTTTTGTTTGCCGAGCGGGTCGGGTCGTGCGTGTGTTTAAACTGTCTCTGTCAGACGGGGGTCTTAGCAGAACAAAGGGTGTGTTGAGTGATTCCGGGGGCAGGAAGTCGAGGTAATATCAGCACACTTTTGAGACAATGCCGGCCAAAATAACTGCTTGACTTGACTAATCTCTGAGCTATGTTAATGCTGTATTATTTATGCATATAGTTAAATTGTGGCAAGGTTAACGCTGCATTATTATAGGTTCGCAATCACACCAGTCAAAGCAAAGGAACCAAAAGCTCCATCATAAATTTTTATCTGTTAGGGTTAGGCGATCGTTTTGTAAACGAGTATCATAAATGGCATATAATGTTATAAAAAGAACACAGAATATGTGAGGATCTGCACTACACTAAAGTTTGGGGGTCGGTAAAAATGTTTTTAAAAGAAGTTTCTGCATTTATTTGATCAAAAATACTGAAAAAATATGAATGAAATATTATTACTATTAAAAAAAAAACGTGTTATTAACAATTATTATATTTTAAATTTTCATTTATTCATGTGATGGCAAAGCAGAAGTTACTCCAGTCCTTACTCCAGTCTGATTTGGTGCTCAAGAAACATTTCTTATTATTATCAGTTGAAAACAGTTGCTTAATATTTTTGTGGAATATTTTTGTCTTTGAATCGACAGCTCAAAATAACAGCATAGTGTAATGAACTTTAAGGCATTTGGAAGTCCATTTCTGCTTCAAAGTAAAAAATAAAACAGGTTAAAAATATATAATTTTTAATAATAAAAAAAATCACATTGTCAGAAATAGTCACACTGTTAGATAAAGTCACAATAATGACAAATAAACTTGCAATTTTGAGATATAAAGTTACAATTTGCAAGAAGTATTATCTTTTTATTACATCCTATAATAATTACTCTGGGGCAGTAATGGGGTGCATTACTCTAATCAAAAAATATAGTTTTATCACACTTACATAAATCAGCTCAGAGAAAGATGGAGAACATTTAACGGGAGTGCGCTTTTGTGTGTGGCTGTCTATACAACAAAGAGACCAGACATTCATGTGTTTGTCTGTGTTTTCCCAGCATTCCCACTGCCAGTCCTTTATCCAGTTTTACTGTCTCTGTAGTCTGCAACTCAGCCCAAGTCTCCTTTACACGTCGATCTCTACAATAGTGCATTGCAAACAGGAATTTAGCATGGCCCACTTCAAGACCTTACAACATCCAGGGCAAGATGCATGAGAAACAATAGCACTTGCTAACATGCACTAACACGTTGCGCTTTTGTCCATATAAACCTGTTCACACTCAGAGAGAGAGCAGAATTCCAAATATTCAGCTGGGTGCAACCCAACAATTGGCATGTTAAAGAAGTGGGCTTATATCACATGTAAGTTGTAATGGTTTAATTGGCACAATATGAGTGCTGACATGAATGGGAGAGCTGAGCATTGTGTCATATCTGCCTGTGCGCTGTAAGGAGACTCCCATTGTCAGCGATAAAAACCTTCACGGAAAGGCGTCTCTTTCTTTATTGGATCGTCCGCAGAGGGCCTGGCAGGTTTGCGTGATTGTTGGTTGTTTCAAGCAGATTCTTGTGTGACAGTCTGTGTGTGCCCTCAGAACAAAAGGCTAGCTCCAGCGAGAGCCTGAGAGGCTCAGCCTTTTGGCTCTGTTCCGCGTACCATCGAGTCTGGGCCTGCTGCAGGCAGGTGTGCCGTGCCGCGGGGCCCCTTTCACTCGCACACTTCCTCGCAAGCGCTCTCTCTATTTCTCTGTAATTCATACAGTCCCCCTCTGCTCTCCCTCCTGTTCACCGGGAGAGACAAATTAAATGGAGATTCTTGTATCGCTCTGTCATGTTGGGCACCGGGTCTCATAAATCACAATAAAGTCGATTAGAAGCCTCCTGCCGTCTCGCCCCCCCCACCCTCACGCACCTCAGGGGGTCTCCCGTGGCATCCCGAAACATCTGCATTTATTTACACAATAACACACCTAACTAGGTGCTTCCTAAAAGAGCCGCACAGGGGGAAAAAACGTCAATTAATGCTAATTTGTAAATGTCAGAGGCATGTAAGCTTTCTTATTAAACAACAACAAGCTAGAAAAAAAAGCAGAGGGTTCTAAATTGCATGTTGTGGATGCGGGGTGACGTCGCGCGAGCCGACCTCGCTGCCAACTCTTTGGCTGCTTTTGATTAAGGCACATCATGATTGCTGTAGGGTGGGGGCACGGACCACCCGTGTCTATGAGTGGGGCTCCATGCCAGGGGCCACCGCTCGTCTCGTCCCGAAGAGCACCGGCACTCTCTAAGTCGGCTCTCATTCCTGCGGTCCACTCAAATGACTAAGAGCGCTGAGTCTGTGTCTGCTGATGCACTACAGCAACAACAGGGCATGAGATGATTATTACAACCAGCCCCGGTCCTCTCACCCTCTCTCAGCGAAACGGAAAAATGGATCCGATCTGCAATTTAAAAGTCCAGCTGCTGGTTTCTTGCATGTAAGCTGCTCACCTCTGCCTATATCTGAATGCATGCCAGTATATAAATTGCTGAATCAGTGTCAGTGGTAAAGTAATGGCATGGGGCGAATCGTAAATTAGAGCCGGCCATCCCCCCCGAACAGACAGCGGCGGTCGTGTCTGGGTAAGGTAGCCGAATGCGCGAGCAAGCGTTGGCAAGGTAATGAATGCCTTCATCTGGCCCCGGCAGTCAGCAGATTGCCCAGCGTTGATGGATACTGTCAGCCCTACGCCACACTACATTTCATTGCACAATAAACATGGCTGTCAAAGCCAAACAAAGTGAAATCAATTTATCCTGCACGGTGAGCGCGTGCTAAATGAAATTAATGTACTGTGCGGGGAACGCCGTCGCCGTATAATCCCAACGAAAGGGGCCAAGAGAAGCTGGGACGAGGCGGCTGGCTTGTAGTGCGTTTGGTGATACAAAGTTGTGGAGAGGGAAGATCAGAGAGAGCCTGACTGATGCACCATGACTGTGTGGAGCCGGGCAGCCAGATAAACAGCAGCCCTTTCTGGATTATTATGATTGTTAAACATGACATGTGTAAATGTATCTTTTGGGCCCTGGGCAAAGCCATTCTGCCCAGCTGGGCCTGGAGGATAGAGCCTCCTGCTGGCTGCCTGAAACTTAGACTTTGTCTCTCTCTCTCTCTCTCTCAGGGCCCCAGTGTGTGTGTGTGTGTGTGTGTGTGTGTGTGTGTGTGTGTGTGTGTGTGTGTGTGTGTGTGTGTGTGTGTGTGTGTGTGTGTGTGTGTGTGTGTGTGTGTGTGTGTGTGTGTGTGTATGTGTGTGTGTGTGTGTGTGAGAGTGTGTGTGAAAACATTGACTCCAACATTGCCTATTTTCCCGCTCCTCCTTTTCTGAGCACGCGCTGCCCTCAGAATAATCTCGGTATCCCGATGCTTTAGTAGCGGAGCAGTGCCAAGATCCATTACTTAGCTGGAGTTTTATTTTGTTTATCAACACCAGTGATAATAGAAATCAAAAGCAGGTATCGTGTGCCAAGACTTGAAGTTTCAGGGTCCTAATGAATACACATCACATGTGGATGATGAAATATTCATGGCTGATTCCAAGCCTTCTTATCCAGTTTTTGGATCATTAAAGATGTATCGTAGCATATGGGAAGGCTTTTTTTGTTTGTTTGTTTTATTTTTCAAGCCTTATTTATCAACATGTTTTTGTTTGTTGAAATATTCATACAGCTTTTATTTAATTCTTTCACATCTTACATATAAAAGGAAGCAAATGCGCATGCAAACAGAATCATTTTCACTCTGCTTTAAAGTTAAATACAGAAACTGGGGGACACACATGCTGATTGTGAATGGCCTGATTGAGAAGTTACACTCCTTCAAGTCTGTTTGCTTTGTACTGCACTCACACCAGGCCTCATTCACTAACTCTACACATGCATGTGTGAAATGCCTGTGATAATTTTTATACAGACACCTAATTTTGTATTTTTATATATGTGTCATATAATTATTTATTTGAATTAGTTTTTATTATTATTATTATTATTATTATTATTATTAGTGACCCTACAAAGTCTTTTATATTTTATTTAAAAATATAGCCTAAAAATATTTTATCCAAGTAACAAAAAAACAAATATATATATATATATATTTTTTTTTTTTACCATCCCATGTTTAACCGCTGTGATTAAGTCTTCCTTTTGTCATGTTCTGCCTGCATGTGTTAGCACATTGAAAGTAATCACATGGAGATATATGTTTTGTCAGGACATTGGCCCTGGCCCTCTCCCCTAATTTTACCTCCTATACACAAACACACTTGTGCCACATTTGTTATTCAGAGCATTGCCATTATTACTCATAGCAGGAGAAACATTACGACAGCCATCCAGAAATGTTGTTCAAAAGTATGAAAGCTGCAACCCAGACAAAATATTTAAAAGGCATTATAGTGAGGGTCCTCCTCGTCTGGTGTGAGCTAGTTTTCACTCATTAGGAGTTCCTCTACCAACAATGCCGTCTTGTTCTGTGCCTCAAAACATGGGCTTGTCCCATCCAGTTCTGGGATGGGCAGCCTGGAGTATGAGGTACGACTGCAGGCCTCCCTTCTCTGGTTCAGCTCCAGTCACACTGATGTGCTGATGGATGCCCTGCACTACTAGGTTGATTAACGGTTTGCACCCGCTCTCTCCTTCTTGCTCTGGTGTTCCTAGGGTGTAGGGAACTGAATGGCTCTGCAGATAAACCACATCAGTATTATTGTTGGCCAACAGGAGGCGCCAGCACTACCGAGGCACGGGTCTACAGGGAACCCCGGGGAAGGAACAGCAACGAGCCTCACATCAAACGGCCCATGAACGCCTTCATGGTCTGGGCCAAAGATGAGCGCCGCAAAATCCTTCAGGCCTTCCCAGACATGCACAACTCCAACATCAGCAAAATCTTGGGTAAGTCAAAGCCCCTGAAATCAATCAAGACCAGCAGTCATGGCCTTCTGCGTTAGCCTTTCCGTTTTCGTTTTGGGATAATGCCATACTCCATACGAATAAACTGAACTGATGTCTTGGGAACTATTCTAGAGTGCTTCAGAAACTGCTGAAAATGTCATTGCTTGTTTTGGATCACACTGATCCAGTAGTCTTTTTTAACACAGCTGTTTAAAGAGTCATTCTACTTACTGAAATGGCTTTCTACTTACTGAAACTTCTCAAAGAATGATTGTCATTAACTATATGTTTTCATTCAAGCTCTGAAATAATTATTAGCAAAAATCAAAATATTGCAAAAAGCAATTGTAAGTAAGCAGAATTTCCATCCCATGTTTTCAAGAAAACAAAATCATCACTTCCAGGAAATTAGAAAATAAAGAAATATAAATTTTGTTGAGACATTAAGCAGTCACATGGCATTTTCTAAAGTAGAAATTGATCTTGGTATATCTTAAAATGAAGTGTTACCACTTTTTAAAATATTTTATTATTGGTGTTTCCATATTTTTTTTAACGACATGGCAAAACTCACATTAAAAAAAAAGGTTGATGGAAACCTGGCTATTGAGCTGATCTTCTAAGGTTATTGTATGAAAATTTAGTAATTTTGTATTGAATGAAATTTTGTACTATATATATGTGTGTGTGTGTGTGTGTATATATATATATATATATATATATTCTTATAATGACACTGATGATAGTATCAGCATGAATTAGGACAGCAGAAACACTGAACCTCTGTTGAGGTAAAGGGAGGGTCTGTTTTTACCAAATTGAAACAGCCCACTATTTTGGACCAAAACCAAGACTTACAAGACTAAAATGTAGCTGAATTGCACCATTAAGAGAGAGGGTGAGTGTTATGTTGATTGACTAGATATTTCAGCATGCAGTACATTGGACCTTGAATTGCACAACATATGCAAATGGATATTGCCATGCCAGTTTTTCCCCTCTTAGCAATCAATAAACAAGCATCTCAGCATTACATAGCTACTAAGCAAAATGTATGTTGTGAATAAGATGTTCAGACTATTACCACACCTGCCTAATCTTTTGCAAGTAATTCCACAAAATTCAATGCATCTCAAACAGACGAGCACAGTTAAACTTGATGGTATGCTGCCTGCGGGAGCAGCTCAATTAGATGGATTTAGTGGCTGTCACTTGGGCAGTGTTTGTCATGAAAAATGACAGGGCTAAATGGGTCTTGTCCCCCAGTCCAGAGAGTCAATAGATCACAGCAACTAAAAGTCCCGTCAGCCCGCACATTCTGAAGGCTGAAGATATTTACTGGCCTGTTGTTTCCACTAATGCAGCAACAGTAACAGTCATGCAGTTACCCTCCATTCACAAAAGCAGTGCTTGCCTCAGAATAATGCAGTTCATTTGTTGTACATTGTGTTTTATGTTCATTTTGTCTCTAAATGTAAAAATACATTTAAATAGCATTCATTTCAGGTATTTTATTCATTTTATTAAAATTTATAGAATTCATTAAAAATCTAGTTTTATAATCAAATAAAATGTACTTTGTAAAACAAAGTCATTCTTTTACTCATTTCATTAAAATCATCGTATTATTATTTTTATTAAAATGTATTGAATTTATATATATATAAAAGGTAGTTTAAACTCAAATAAAATCTAGTCATTCTTTCTCCAAGAAAAAAATCACTCCTGTGTAATTTCTAACTCCTCACCTGTGTTCAACAGGATCTCGCTGGAAGTCCATGACGAACCAGGAGAAACAACCGTATTATGAAGAGCAGGCTCGGCTCAGCAAGATCCACCTGGAGAAGTATCCCAACTACAAATACAAGCCCAGGCCCAAGCGCACCTGCATCATCGACGGCAAGAAGCTGCGCATCGGCGAGTACAAGCAGATGATGAGGTCGAGGAGGCAGGAGATGAGGCAGTTCTTCACTGTGGGGTAGGCGCACGGCAGGAACAATCCAAGATGCCCTTAAAACCCTACAGACTGTTAATATAGCCAGCTTAGAGCTCACACAATAGGCAGGTAACGATTCCATGCCGTGTGCCAACTCCTGGTGTAAAGCCAGTGACCCTCAATTCAGGTTGATTGGAATAATTCAGCCACTTAGCTCATTTGTCACGTTATATGGCCCTCACACTTAATTTTAATATACGCTTCAAAGCAAAGTGAGCGCCACCTTTTGTTGCGCACACGCTCCCTTTGTGATTATATGCTGTGGTAAATTTATTTTTCCGTGGAGGAGGGGAAATGCACTGTATGGCCCTGGGTTGAATCCCATTGACAAAATAGTATTTTCTTTCAGCTGCTTGAAAGTGGTGGTTTATCACATTTAGATGGTAACAGAGGGCAGCAGGACTCACGTAGCCATTATTTTAGGATATTAGAGTCGAGTATGAATGTAGAGAGGGCTGCAGGGCAGATGTTTGGAGCACAACTCTATAATTTACTGCGTGTGGTGAGTGAAGAAAATGCCTGCTCCAGGTGTTTCCACTTCAACAGCAAGAAATACGAGCGCTGGAGTATCAATCAGCCTGTTAGAGATCAGGAGACTGTGTCTCTATCAACCAATTGGCTTTGTCGCCCTGAAAGAAATGAGTGTCATTTTCACAATCGTTCCCAAATCGTTGTAGCTGATTGGGAATTTTTTTTACAGGGCTACTGGTTGTTCACGTTCCATTCAAGCCTGGGTTTTAAACTCCTCAAGCTTTACGTTTTCGACCAGCGTTTGGTTCTGTACATTCTTTCCATTCTCCTATTCCCCGAGACCGTAATTGTTTTCCTTGAGAAGCGTTAAACTTGTCATCCGTCTCTTAAAAGCTCTTAAGCTTCTCTGAGCTTTGTAAAAAGTAAAAGCGCACACTTGCTCTTCATAAGCATAAAACTGTCTTTCTCCCGTCTGTTTCTTCACCTCTGTATCAGGCAGCAGCCACAGACGCAGATCCCCATCACCACCAGCGCAGGTGTCGTCTACCCCGGTGCCATAACCATGGCGACCACTACGCCCTCCCCTCACATGACGTCAGACTGTTCCAGTGCCTCGGCCAGCCCTGAGCCCACCATCCCCGTCATCCAGAGCACCTTCAACATGAAGATGGAACCAGGCACCATGGTGCCTAGCGACCCCGTGAACGGAGAGGACGAGATGGACATGTACGAGGACTTTGAGGACGAGCCCAAATCGGACTACAGCAGTGACACACAGGAGCCGGTCAGTGCCAACTGAGGCCAAGACACCCTGTGAATATCCTTTTATTAGAGGGAAGACTGAAGAAGATTGAAAAGAGAACATAACGAACAAAAAAAAGAATTTGAAACACTTGTTTCTAATGATATACATTTTGGGAGCCAGCATGCAGATGTGGCTCCTTCAGATTTAACAGCTTTTGGTCTTAAATGTTTCTCCGAGTGTGAAACAATTTGATTGTTTTATTTTGGCTTTTTTTATTTTATTATTATTGTTATTTTATTGATTTTTTTTTTCCTTGTGTTTTGATCATGGACAATTTAGGGTATTTCCTACGACATTTTTAAATAATAGGACTTGACAATTGAAACATTTCATATGAATGCATAACTCACAGTCTTACTCAAATTCATATGGATTTACACTTGTATTTGTTGAAACCTTTTTTTTTTTCCTTTGAAGCGTACATTACTGTTTTAAATGGGGTTCTATATCTCACTCAGGTATGCTGTACCAGCCAACAGCTTGTGAATGTTTTAAATCAGAACTATTTCAAATGAAAAAGACAAAAACAGTTCATTTGACATTTCATAATACGATACAACTGAAGAAGTCCTTACATTTGATGAACCATAGAGGGAAAGCCTAAAACTCCCCATTATTGTTGTTGTTATTAATATTATTATTACATTTTTTTTTTAAAGTCCAGATGTGCCAAACATATCATAAGCTTCCTGCTCTTAAATCTTAAATTTGAAAGTCTTAAGGGAAAGACTGCATGAGTCTTAGACAATCCTTGCAATCTTATCTACAAAGCCCACTTTCTTTTTCTCCTCTCCATTGACTACCATCTTCAAATGCTCAGGAACTAAGAATGTTATAGTTCTCCAGGAGGTTCAATGCAGTGATCATCTGACCACCGGCCTCGTCTAGTTCAGTCTTACCCGCTCGGTTCTTAATCACAGTGATTGTAATCAGGCCAGAATGCCAAGGGGCCAAATGGCATCCAATCTGCAGAATTGGACAGGCAGCGAAAGGCAGCTTTGGTGTATTACAATCACAAATTGCTGTTGTACAATATGTACACGCACATTCTGCTAAAGTCTTTAGCCCCGGTTTCCAGGGCAGCAAGTTTAAAGTTTTTTGTTTTTTTTACACTTAAGTCTTGTGGACATTGTAATCTTAACTGACATAAAATAGTCTTAAAGCCCTTCGGGCTTCTGAAATTTGTTCATCATTAAGTCTTAAGAGAACGTCCAGTTTATTAGGATGTTTTGGCCAGTTATGCAGAGGGTTAAGGAGAATATTAACTAAACTAATAATGGCACTTATTTTCCAAATTTTCTATATATAAGGATACTTGGATTTAAAATGGTTTAATTGTATTTACATTTAAAAATTACATTCTGAAACGAACAGAAGACTTTGGATCTTGGATCTTTTTGAGCACTTGAAAAAGAAAAAGAAAAAAAGATAACAATTCATAACGAAAAAGCACATTTTTGCTGCCCTGCAGTTCTACTAAATTATCCGCTCGTTCCGGCAGTAGAACGGATCTCAGGTTGTTTCCGTGTGGAAGGACAGCCAAGAAGCAGCCAGCGGTCAGGGCCTCTTGTTTTAGACTTTGGCCCTACTGAAAGCTCCTACAGGGTGTGACTGCCATTCACCTCCACTCACCTGACCTCTGCCCAGCACACACCCTCCCTCAAGGGGCTGCCATCTGTCTCCCGGCATCGGCCCGTGCCCAGGAGAAAGGTGGCGAACAATGGAGACGAGGCCCATGTGGTTTATTGTGCCCTCTCTCCATCAAAGCTCTAGCGAAAGGCCGCGGCCAGAAGCAGACACGAGGTGCTAGCGAGCAGATGGAACAAGTAGATCAAGCTGTGGGGGATTATTAAAATGACGGACGAGTCGGTATCATCTGAAATACGGCATTATTAATGCATGAGTCCCGCTATTTTGCCTTTGCCCTTGAACCTGTCTGTTTCATTGGTAACCTAGAGATTAGAATAGACAGGAAATGTCACAGCAAGGCTGCTGGTCACTGCATTACCTCCAAAGGTCTAAAAGGTACTGATGACTATTTAGTGCTTACTTCTCCCAGCAGTTGAAGCATTCACTTTTTCTTTTCAGCGCCCCTCTTTGAAAAGCATTTACTTAATTCGTAGAAGTTATGAGCACTTCTTTAGAAGCTTGTATTTGTACCTTTTATTTTGTTGGTTTTGTTTAAGTTTGTTGTGATTTTTACATAAGGTACAATACTTGGCTGGATGTCCCTTGACATCCGCGTTAAAAAAAAGTTCTTCCCTGCTTACAAGCCATCGTTTATTGTTTAAAGCTGTTATATCTGTTTGCTGGTGGATTGGTTGATTTGTACGTGATTTGTACATATTTCCTTGACCATGCCAAGCCAGTTCTGTAGGCTGGTAGCAGACAAAAGGACTGTTGTTGGGACTGAAACTTGATTGCGCTTGTATAGATAAAAAAAAAGAAAAGAAAAGAAAAGAAAAAAGACTATTTCAATCTCACACGGAGACAATGATTCAAAAGTGTTACAAGCACTGGATATAAATGGTATTTTTATCAATTCTGACAAATGTGAAGCCGTTGTGCGAGGAAAAAAAAGAAAAAACCTACATGAACAAGTCACCTGTTTGGACTCATGTGAGCGCACCTCACAGTTGCCAGATTTGAGTCATTTTTCTCTTGACATATTTTGTTTATTTATGCAAAGACACGTGATGAATGAACACTTTGTTTAAGCTCCAGTGCTGCCTAGGGGAGAAAGAGCAGTATACTCGACGGAGAATCTTGCGTAGTGACTGAGACACACCGGACTTCAGTAGCACATTTTAATGGTCATGTATGTTTGTGTTGTATATTGTATTTGAAGCTCTCTAGTGCATAGACATTTTATTGTATTTATTAGCCATTTTTGGCTCTAAAAGTGTCAGTAGAACAGAATTAAAGGACAATCAGAGAACAATAATAAAAACAGTGAAATTTCAAAATGGATTGGAGCTCAAAACAAGTTTTTTTTTTTTAAATCTCCATCTCATTTTTTTTCTTTTCATTGTAAATATAACATAGGAAAATCTATTTTTGTTCATGGATACTTACTGAAGTATAAATTATGTATTTTACTTTTTTTCTTCTCTCTCTCTGTGTGTCCGTGTGTGTCCGTGTGTGTGCGTGTGTGTGTGTGTGTGTGTGTGTGTGTGTGTGTGTGTGTGTGTGTGTGTGTGTGTGTGTGTGTGCGTCATTGTACTTAGAAAAAGAACGAAATCACAAACTGACAATTCACTGTACCTCATGTAGTTGCTGAATTCACATCCCTGTTGATTGAGTAGTATTGGAGAAACAGCTGAGACTTCTATGTGTTTCAGTGATGAACCTCGCACTCCATGCTGAATTAACCAGCCATTTGCTATGTTGTTAGTGCACTCTGTAGCAATGGACAAATCTTGAAATCATTGTACGTAATTTTCTTCCTTTTTTTTTCATTTTACAAATTGTTTTCTAAATGTTAAGGTACTTGCTAAAGTTATATAATTGGTTGTGTGCCAAATTTGAATGAGAGAACATGTACAGTAATTGTGGGGCATCAGTTGGTGTGTGTCATTCAGTACAGCATCTGAAAACATGTGAGTTTCTCGGTGAGCATTTAATCCATTGGGGATGTGCAAATATTTATGTGTGTTTTTTTTTTTAATGCTGCACAATGCAGACCCACTCTTGCATTTGAGGTTTTCATACAATATTTTACTCTGTGTTGCTTCATAGTGTTTAATAGACCATTTCCCATCCAGTCAACAGCAAGTCTAAATTACATTTCTTTTATAATACATAACTGTCACTGCCATATTAATGCAACGTAGGTACAATAACTGAGGACAAAGCTTGGGTGTTTCAACAGTACTTATCTTACTGTAATGCTTTTTTTTTGTATGGACTTTTGTGATGTATATTGTGGGATCGTTTTTGTTAATTTAATCAGCACAATTCACTGACATGCTGGACTGATATGCTAGCTGCTGTTCAGAAGTGTAAAATGTTGCTGTCAGGGACAACGTATGCTGTTGTCGATGGTATTTTGCTTTTAGATTTCTGTAGTCTCTCAAGCAACACTGTGGCTCATCTGTCGCTAGGTACACTCTTGTTTCGAATCCTGCTAGCAGCCTGATAACACTTTTCTTTGATTTTGTCGTTTTGTGTGTGTGTGTGTGTGTGTGTGTGTGTGTGTGTGTGTGTGTGTGTGTGTGTGTGTGTGTGTGTGTGTGTGTGTGTGTGTGTGTGTGTGTGTGTGTGTGTGCGCGTGTGCGTGTGCGTGTGCGTGGAGACCGGTTTCTCAGCAGGTACATAGACCCATGGCAGGTATTATTGTTTGGGCGTTAGAGATATAGAATGGTATCTGTTGCTGCTTTTGGAAAAAAAAAAGTTTTAAGTCTAAAAATGTAAATAGTTTTAACATAATATCTTGTACAGTCCAGTGTAAAGTTTTTAATTGAACTTAAAAGGTTGCCATCACATTTGTGTTCACATTCTTCTTTATACAGTACAAAAGACAGCTATTTGCTAAGGATATTATTGTTAAAAAAATGAAAAAAGGTACTAAAAATAGTTTTGCTTGGCTTTAGTATGTAAACCAGCAAGTCATTGGTTTCCATGTGCAGTATTGACGTGAGGTAAACTAATTAATGCTACAGTTGTATGTCCAGAGACCAGTCTTCTCTGTAATGGTAGTATTATTATATCAAATAAAATAAAGCAGATGAGTGACACATTTTGGTGTATTTAGACACCTTAGTGAATTGTACAAATATGTTCTCCCCACAAGCAGCATTTGGCATATTGTAATGTAACACCATTTCTACAGTATATTCTCAATTCACTGATGTATGATGGCAGATGAGGGTGTTCCTGTCTGTTTGCTTATTTACCTCAAGAGTTCCTCTTTTTCCATAAAAGATAGAGTACACACACGTATGACAAAATCGTCTCACCATCACTCCATCTTTTGTACTGCTGTTGACACTTACAAATTAAAGAGACATTTTGTTTTATTTGTTGTGTGTTGTTTTTTTTTTAAATTAGTGATTGTAGACTAATAAGTTGTAGACATATTTAAAATATCATTTAACCAGAAGTATGTGGAAATTAATTTTTTGGAATTAATTTGAAGTTGGGACTGGAGTTTGTTGTGCTAAGTAGCCTACTAAATTAATTTACTGTATGTGCCTTGAGCATAATGTGATCTAGATGCCATGATAAATGCAATGGCTGAAGTAGAAATGCGATTAGAGAGAATACAAACATTTATATAGTTCTCTGTTATAAGCAACGAAGTAAACTGCACACATGCAAACAATTTACGTGTGGCAGCCTTGTTAACAGATGCCTTGTTGTTTTTGGTGCACACATTCTGACAGGTTATTAGATGGGCAACAAAGCTAATAGTAGTTGACCGGATTGTTTTGACTCTAACTTCTGGCTTTATGCTGCTGCAACAATTAAACCCAACTGCAAGAACTATGTTTAATGATACAATGAATTATCCTGCGCATCGCTAAAAAATCGAAAAGAAAACATATCAATTAAAATGTTATACAGTGTATACTAAAAAAAAATAAAAGATTTCTAAAATCCTTACCTAGGCTACTTTTGAAACAGTTAGCTCTAGGCTCACTTTCAGATTCGTTTGTTATGATTTTTAACCGCGCACGCAGTCATTGGCACGGAGGAGCAGGACGAGTCTAACGTAGAGTTAGCACAGTAAGGGACGGCACAGTACGGTTAACGGTTGCGGCACAGTAAGGGACGAAACGCCAGAAACAACAACAGGTTTACTTATCATCATGGATGAAAAAAAAGAAAGGAGATGTGATTTGGTTGATTAGCTCAGGTCAGGATAATCATATTTTCTGTATACACCATGTTAGCCTTACCTTGACTGCGCTAACAACATACACTGTAACTTCCGACTGTTAACTAATATTTAACATAGAACATTATGAGTAGCTTAGCTACTACAAAAACATTCTGTGTGTAGGCCTAACATGGAAACGAGTCCACTTTAAACCGCAGCGTTTTCTGTCAGCAATGTATGACAAATAGTCCTGTCAACTTTAGCGCATGCGATACATTTTTGTCCAGCTTTGTTAAAATATTTAACGCAACTAACTCAGCATCCGTTTTTTCTGTCATCCTTTAGCTAGGGTTATATGATCACGCTCTTATTCAGGCAGACAAGACAAAGATCTTTCGCGCTTGAACGAACAAAGTTTAATGCCAAAATGTCAGTTTTGTCGAGTATCTTCACAGTCTTAAATAAGTTAAATAAAATCGTAAATGTAAGTGAGTAGTGAGAGAATGCCATGCATGCAGATCTTAAAGTGACAGCAGCCACTAATTCTCTGTCTGTAAAGTTAATCAAAGAACAAGGGCAACAGAGAACATTACTAACCGCTCTTGACTAAATAACACTTCTAGCATTAATAAGGATTGATCTAGATTTTATTTGTAATTTATGCTGTGCGGACTATTTTATAACCGTATTCAATTTATTTATATTTCATACCCATTAGACAGGAAAGACACATGTAAACATTCCATTTATTGTAGGTTTATGTGAAGATTGTTTTAAGTTCACTTAAATTAAAAGTTGTTACATTTTTTTTAAGCCTAATAAATGTTTAAATTTTTTTGGAAAATCATTTTCATTGAGACATCATTAGGCCTAGCTATATCAGTGATAGGCCTACTGGCCTTCATTCATAAAAAGATGCCATTAATTATTTAAAATATACTGTCTTTGTTGTTTTTACATTACAGTGGAAATTGAGTCTCACATTATTTGAATTGTATTTACACACAAAAGAAGAAGAAAAAAAGAAGAAGATAATCAAACGATTTACTGGATTTTGTATCACCATCCCTAAATGTGTAGGCTAAATGCAGGAAATGGAATTCAAATCGAAAACATTTCCCCCGTTTTGTGCCGACCCCCTCCCTCAAAACAAAGTTACACCCGATGTTTACTGCAAACCGATTAAAACACGCTAATAGCTTCTTCGTGATTGTAACATGTTTCTTCTTTTTCTTGCGCTTCACACATATGTTTCATGCACGGCACGGCAATGACGTTTCAGCAGCACGTGGACCTATGAGAGCAATAGAACAGCGGAGCGGTTTGCGGCAGCGCGTGAAGGTGGGTAGCAGGTCATAATAACACAATACGCGTTGGTTTTTATAGCCTATATTGCAGATGTTTTTTGTTAGGTTTTGCCTAATGCATATTAGTTAGATTATGGTGATCGTCTTTATTGTCCAGTCACAGAAACTTTTCTTTGGAAATTCGGCAGCTGAATTACAACTGACTTGTGGTATCTGTAAAAGCATAATTGATTAATAAACTCAGAATATTGAAATGTGCTTACGTTTATACAGTTCAAACGTCCACACGCATATATTTGAATGAGAGAAATAATATTTAGTAACGTTTGCGATATAAAATAAAGTAGGCCTAAATTTAGTCAGTTATAGCCTAGGCCTACTTTTTAGGCAGGTGAGCCTGCCCTGGGGAGATATTTTTTGCTATAGCTTAAGCATTTTTCATTAGGCTAATTAATAATATTAATTTTAATTATCAATATTAATTATTTTATACTTGTTTTGAAATATGTTGACTTTTTTGGCATTGGCACTGTGGCACATGGCACAGTACATTTTGGTCTTTCAAGTGGATAGAAACTTTACCTGTAACATCAAGGGCGTTATAGCTCCCCTGAGTGAACTGATGGATAGTTCACCCAAAAATAAAACAATTCTGGCATAATTTACTCAACGTCAAGTTGTTTCAAACCTGAACACAAAATAATATATTTTGAAGACTATGAGTAACCAAACAGTTGATGGACACCCATTTACTTCCATAGTATGAAAAAATATAAAGGGCTTTATCAACTTTTTTGTGTTTGCAAAAGCATACTACTACCATAGTACTCTTGCACTGTATGTTGTGTATACTATGTAGACAGTGCACACAATGCAAATATGTAGGCTAAGCAGAAAATACTACCAGTTTTCAAAGTTCAGTAGGTCTACAGTAGTCGGTACACTAATCAGGTAGTCGTCCATTTCTGTCACATTCCACTCACTGGAAATGTTGTCATGTTTTCTTTAGCCTCAAGCTGAAAGAAATACCAATTATGTTTTGCACAAGCTCTGGGAAATTAAGTCATCAGAGTCCCAATGTTTAGGCTAGTTGATCAAGGTCTGGCTAGTGCCTGAAATTGTTCACAATACTGATTCATGCAGGGAGCTAGAGAGTGGAATGAGACAAGAATGTGCAGTATATAGGCTTATTTCACGCAGGCGCCATTTTGAATAATAAATTGCAATTATTGAAATAACGGCTGCGTGAATTAAGCGTATTGCAGAGCTTACTGCGGTGATCATTGTATCCCACAATGCAGTGCACTTGACCACACCTGCCATATCCCATGTAATTAATGAACCGAACAAAACATCCCCCTTGATTTTTAACATCCTGTACTTGACTCATTACTTGATAGGACTGTAAAATGGTTAGACAGTTAAAAATGAAAACTAACATTTTATTGCCAAGAGGATTAGTGGCATTAAACATGCAGCGTGATGTAGCTACTCTACAAATAATTATTTTCATTTCCAGTAAATGTACATTTATTTAAAGTTTAACTTTAACTACCATAAGATTTTATATATTGTTTTCAGTGAATTCTACCATCATTTTGATTTGCCAATATGGTAAGAAAAAATGATCTTGTTTTCCCTTTGAATTAAATAGATTTTTCTTACTCCCCTGGCAAGTAGTTTTTGTTCTTTCCACTATAACAGCTCACCTATTTCAGCTTGCAAGTGAAGTGCTACAGCTCTGGATAAGAGTTTTCAGTTCTGTAGCTTTTTTATCTATGAATTGGAAAGAACACACATGCTTTCTTTAGTGGATATTTTAATTGTAAAGCTGCAACCACACGCACATTCTCTTTCCTCTTGTCCTGGCATGAAATGTAAGGAATATGATGCTGCACACAGACATGAGCTTGTATTTCCCTAATACAATATTAATTTCAAAAGTATTTGTGATACACAGTGCGTGTGTAGCTTCAGCAGTGTTTGTAGTGAAACAAGTAAGGGAAACAGAGTATGGAGCTATCATGGTGCTGCCCAGTGGTTGTGGATATACAGTCTAAGTTCACTTGAAGTGTTTTAAATTTTTTTTTGTAATTTATTTCAGCAAAATAGTATAGGATTTTGATATTGACCATAAATTAGAAGTCTCTGCTGTAGTATAATATTCGGTATTAGACAAAAAAAAAATTATATCCATGCAACCCTAATTTCTTTGGAGAAATTCCATATTGGTTGACTGTTTATAGCTCCTGTAGATGATGCATGTTGAACGTTCAGATGTGAGAGTACCTTATGTTATCACTGAATTGCTTGTATACTGCAGTCTTCTTTTTAGCATTGCTTAGCTAGGATTTTTTTGTTTGTTTTGTTTTGCTTTATTTGAAGTGCAAAAAAAACTTTTTGAAGTGCATTTCTTTCCAAATAAAAATGACCACAATTTCTCATTGTTTTCACTATGGAACTGAATGGATAACAATGGTATATGGGATTTGTTTTCCTCCCAATAATCTATCATTGCTTTACAATAAAGATAGATGTTCAGCGCTGGCTCGTAAATCTTTTAGAGAAAGCACAAGTTTAGATGGGACCATCTACTAAGAATATCTTCCAAAACACATTAAGAACCTATGTAGAGGCTATTCTTAATGTATATGTGCTCCTGCTGACTGACTGCAGCATCTGCCAGAAATAGGGTGGAAGGCTTGGAGGAAACCAAGCCCTCTAAACTGCAGGAGTTTTTTCATCTTTTGGATTCCAGCCACTGGGTTCTCTCTTTTTGCTCCCAGTGAGCCTCACCTCTTTGACATAGCTTTACATGATGAATAATTAGTGATGAATAATTTTAGTTTAAAATAAAGGCCTAATTGTTCAGTAAATAATTGTTTCTGGCTGGCACATAAAGAAAACAGTATGGTCACTAATGGTAGGCCTTGGTGTTGATTACATTTGTGAATGTTGTAAAATGTTTATGTACAGTTTATACCGCCCTCTTCTCTTCTGATGTGTTCCTAGGCATTAAAAAGTAGATTATCAGTCAATATCTTTTGAGTACCTACTTTTGTGTGAAGAAATACCATTCAAAAAAATAGAAAGGGAGGCTTTTCATCATTTCCTTAACTTTGCCATTGTTGGAAAAAAATATGGATCTGGAATAGAACTTAGTTCAAAACATTTTTGGAAAACCATTTATGTGTTCCTTTTTGTTATCTTCATCAGTCATTTTTTGTCCAATGCCAGAGTGCACTGTAAGCTTCTTCCCCCGAGAGCATGTGTAAAATAACCACATTTTAACTGTGGTGTATAATATAGGCCTGTGTCAGCTCTCAGCTGCTGAAGTGCCCCACAGTAGATGGAAAATTAGACATATATTGCTGCACAATAAATCTTATTGTAATTTACAAAGCTTGCATTACAAATCTTTGGCCCTGAATGCAGCCTTGGCATTGCGCATTTGCCCTTGTGCTTCTCTGGGCACACGCAGATGTGGCGGTTATTGATGTTCTAATTTGAAATAAGACATGAGCATTGTTATTTCTATTAAGGTTGTTTTTAATCCCTCTGATACAGCGTACTACTCTTCACGAGCCTGTGGTTGGATGAATGGGGGGAGGCTAGGTGGGGCTGTTCGTAAGTACGGAGAATGATGTTGCAGCCTTTAAATGGCCTGTTTGGATGAACTGTCAGAGTGTTAGTACAAACATGTAGGTGTTTGGGCTGCAAATAATAATTAATACTGTATTGCTGTGCGGAGGCGACAGCCCTGTTATTTCATGGCCCTGATGACTAAACATTGGAGGGAGTCGTCTGGAACAATATTTTACTGTTCTGGAAGTGGCAGCTCCTCCTGAGCTCCATGCTATTGCCACTGAGTCCAGTGAATCAATCAGGGAGGGCTGTTTCCCCAAGCCCAGCTGCTATTTATCTGATTTTCTCATTAGACTTGACTCATGACTTCATTGTACAGTTTTTGGCTGGAACTCTGCAAGGCTGAAGAGTTGCACTTTCGAGCTGTTTATGTGTACAGTTCAAGGAGGCATTGCAGGTAACATTTGTCTATGTATGGCTTTTGTTTACCTCGCAGCCCATACTGCCATTCAGCAGATGTTCGAGCCCTGAAATGTCTTCCTCTTTTTTTTATATTTAGAGCGGTTCGGTTTGTTTTTGACATACTTTGCAGGATGCCGGGTTGCACGTTGTGCCGCTATTCAACTTTGGAGTGTGCTGAATTGCAGGGGGAGTAAGTCTCACAAAGAAGGCTCATATTTATGTAGTATAACACAAAGTGCAGATTCTACAGATTTCAAAGAGCATGTAAAAAGATGCGAGGAGAGAGACTCGGGTGAAATTGTCTTCAAAGTAGTTACCTTTTCAAAAGCGTCTGTCATGTAGAGGGTAAAGTGTGATTATAGCCTCAGAAGTTTGGGCTGATTGCAGACATGGATACATATGCGTACATGCGATGGCTCAGACCCAGGGCCATTTTTAATCCTTGGAGGTGAAGGACTTAAGGAATCTTGCTAATTTCACAGATGGTTTAAAATGGATTAGTGTGAAGTACCAGCATCCCGAGATGTGCGGACCCACCAGGCTTTCTGTTCCTCTGCCAAAACCCCTCTCCCATACTCGGAAGTGCCTTCCAAAAAGTCCTGCAAGGTTAAAGTCAAACTTCAGCATTTCTAAAGCAGCGCCTAATTTGTGATATTCACCTCTGCCGTCAAGCCCCCCTGTGTGCGATAGTGATCATCTGCATCTGATTGATAAGGACAGCTGTTATTCGCTTTGCTAAATACCGAGACCTGCCATTATACTTGCAATTACTTTTTGGTCTCCCATTGGCCGTGCTTGACCAGATGTTGCGTGAACCTCATTTTCAGTTACACCGTGATCCAGGAATAATTACATCCATCCAGTCCCAGTGGGAATCAAATGATTGTTATACCCAGGCACCTTGATATATTATTCACATTGGCTACAGAGAGTTCTTTTGCTTTGAGAATGAGATCTTTCGTTTTCCATCCAAACAATAACTGTGAGCACAAAGGCTTCCTCTCAGCGTGACGCCTAATGCACAAAACATTTGGCGCAGAGGGCCATCTTTAATTGTTTAACTTCTCTCTTGCCCCATCAATCGCTCGCTTCAGTGTGCGTGGAAGCCAAGTTGCTGAGAGGGGGGAAAAGGGAGTGAGAATGAAAAGAACATTGAAGGAGACGGTGTGGAGTGCAACGGAGGCCAAGCCCGCTGACAGAGCCATCGCAGACCCATGGAGTCCAGACACAACTCTGGACGAGCTCAAAGAGCTCAGCTTGGAGTTAATGTGGGAACACAATAGGCCCGGGTGAAAAACTCAACATGTTTTTGTTGAACTTGTCATTCGGCAGTGCATAGTTGTAAAGAAAGCCTAGGAACCATCTGAATGTTTTTGTGCTCTTCTAATGCACCATATTTGGGTCAGCTTTCACAAGGCTTTTGTTCAGGCACTCCTAACAATGGCAGAGACGTTTTCCGAGTGACATACACACTCGCCCTGTCCAAATGCTCTTGGACCCACCCCATCTGCAATAAGTTTCCAAAAAGCTGACCTCATGGCATGACAGGATGCCATAAATCAGATCCTTTCATCAGATAGTTGAGAGGTCTTAACACTGTCTTTAAAATGGTAGAAATGTGTGTGAAATGGTATGAGAATTGTTAGGAGGGACTTTTCGAAAGGGGTGTTACTTTGGGGAGGTGCCACAGGATTAAATCTGGTAAAGCTTTCTTGACATCTGAATTTAAGTTTACATTTTTCTCTGCTGGATTAGACGGGTACTGTAGCACCCAGCACACTTTGTCGAGCTTGTCGATGATTGATTGACTGTGTGTAAGTGAGTTCACGCTTACCATAAATGTATTTGTTATGCTTTATTTTCCCCTTCACTCGTCTTTGAAAGCATATTTGTGTGTTCGCTTTAGGATTCAGTCACATGTTTAGAATTTCTTACCATGGTTGTTGGGCACATCCGTTTGCTAAATGAACTTTTGAAGAATCTGTATAGGGCAATATTTCACAAAATGTAATTTTACATACTGTTTCACATCATTGCATTCCCTCAGTGTATTTATCTCTGAAAGCATTTGACTGCATTTCTTTTGGGAAGAATGAATACGTAATGGAAATTTAAAAGCATCTTCACTCCCTCTGCTTTTTGAAGAATTTAGAAAAATAAAGGTTCCTATGAAGGCATGTGTTATTATCTCAAAACCATCACTCAGCTCTCTCATGCATATGTCAATTACTCAACCCCACCTTTATGAATATGTAAATCTGCTCAGAATGCCTCATTAATTAGTAATTCATGCATTTTTCACAACCCCAGTACATTTCCAATGGATGATGATGAATTATCATTTATTGCATCTAAGATATCTGTTTCTTTTAGTAAATCACTCGTTTTGAAAATCTCGTCCTGTAGGAAGTGATCTGCTGTTATCTCGACACACTGACTGTGAGCATTCTTTTAGCATTTCTATGGTTGCCAGTTCTGTCTGTATGTTCTCTGATGTGCTGTTTTGTGTTCAGGGATCATAGCACCAGCTGTAGTGTGTGCAACATGAGACTATAGAATGCAAATAGATCCAGAATTACTGGTCACATAAAGCCAGAAATGGCATGGCTCAACAGTAAATGTTTATCCTGCTAGTCCAGTAAAACCTTGCCAATTATTAAAATAAATAAAAATAAAAATCTATAATGTATAACAAGGTGCCAGGTAAAAAAAAAAAATAAAAAAAATTAAAAAAAATTATATATATATATATATATATATAATTATTTATGTATTTATTTTTTGTGTTGGGGCCAGAATTGTAGTTATTTTTTGGCAGTGTAAGTACAAATCTGAATATTTTCTTTTTGAAAAATATATTTATAATACAGCCTGTAAAAAGAAACTATATTATAACTCTATGAGAGCTATACATTAATTAGCACACATTTGATGAAAAACTTTAACATGCAATGCTCAAATAACTAATAATCTTTTCATCCCACTCTTACTTATGTTTTTAAAACAGTTACAAACACTGGTTTTATGTCATGTGTTTTTGAAACGAATATTGTAATATTGAGACAAAAACCTCACAAGATCTAGAATTGTAAGATTTAGTGAGTCACTGTTTGGGCAGGTGACAATAACAGTTTTCCCAGAACTCATCAGGCCATTCTTACTATTGAACCCTGAGTTGTCAACCTGTGTTTCTAAACCAGTAAACATCACTACAGTACTTAGAATCTGTAACACGCATTATCTTGTTTCCTGTATTCCTTTTTAATCCTTCTGTGCCATAATATACAGACCACTTGATCTTATTTGTCTTTGATAATCACTTGAATTAAACAGACTGTTTGGTTTTGGGACTGGGAGACTTGCACAAGGATAAACGAAGACATGGTTGTGTTGACCTTTATTTACTTTAGGTCCCTCTGTGTGCTTAGGAAGAAGAAGATTTATATTTAGTATATTCTAATTTTTTTCCGAAGGCCTCCACTATGAAATCATAAGCATTTTTTTTAGACCTTATCACAAGGTACTTCAACCATAGAGGATCTAGTGTGTTGACTGAAGCACATTGCAGAACCATGAATTTAATATGAAAATAGCAGCAGAAGAAAAGCAAGAGACAGTCCTCCTAGATGTAGCCGCTTTGTTACCATCTCCTTATTGGGTTAGAAATATATTTATGTAAATGCCAGGGCGACAATTGAATATAAACATGAGTGTGATCTGGGGTAGGGTGTCCTGGGACCCTCTAGAGCATTTAATTTGAGAACTGTGAAAAGAAACAAATACATGTGTTATTATGATGATCATGTTACAGGATTGTACAAACAACAGATTGTTGCCCCCCCCCCCCCCCATTTGCCTTTGAAGCAGTTTGGTGGAAGAAGTGCAGTTACAGATTTAACACAACTGAATCTCTTCATCATAAAGCCATATGTTCTCTTAACTCCACGCCTTTTGGTTGAGGCATTGCCTACTGAAAAGTAGTTGGATAATGAGTTAATTAATTAAATTTAAATGTTTAATAATAATATTTATAATAATAATAATTCTAATTTAAAAGCAGACTTTTACGAGCTGTCTTGTTTCGAAGGCTGCGTCCTCCGGAGGTCTGTCGCATTGGAATGTAGTGGTCAGTTTACTGAAATGAAGCAGCCTCAAAGTCAATAAGAAATTGCAACAATTTATACTTCGCTAGGAATAATGGTCAATTTTATAATGGTTACTGTTCTGAAATAAGACATCCTTTATGATGTATGTGGCCGACAAACGCGACCTCCGGAGGACGCAGCCTTCAAAATAAGACACAGCTAAGGATCGTCATGGACAGATGGGTTTTCTATATTATTTTTCTATGAGATGGCAACCAAGAGCGACATTATGTTTTGTGCCTCTGTGAATTTGGTGATCTATTTTACACGAAGATGATGATAATGATAAGAAAAGTACTTGCTGAATTGTTTGAGGTCTCCTCAAACTGTGTGTATTGTTGTCGGGTGCGGAACTACTTTTCAGAGTGCACTATTGCTCTCCCATAAGTGGCGAGCCATTGAAATTGTAAATTTACTGGCCCTTTTTGTAACAGCACTTACTGGCTACTGACATCTTAAACCTTTCCAGTGTCATTTTCCTTCTTCATGTCTCACCCCTCCTCCATAATCATAAATGTAAGTATGATTATAAAAACGTGAAACTGCCAGAATTACTGTTGTTATCTTCCTAGAAATTCAACCTGCATACTGCACAAAAAATAAACCAAACATGCTTTCAGATTTTGATAATCACTTCAGCAGTCACACTGATGAAAGTGAATTTAAATATTTATCTAGTATTTCCCTGAGGAATAAGAGAAAGAGACAAGGATGGGTTTGTGGTTGTTAATTCCTCTTTTCGCTCTTATTCTAAAATTTTTAATGTTACAAAATGGAATTGAATTAAGTGTAAATTTAGCAGCAATAGAAAATACAATAAGAATCTACATCAGCCAAAAACACCACACCCATGTCCATGCAATGTCCATTCAGTCCATCTAAACTGGTTGTGGGATTGCATCTAAAAAGATTGACACGCTAATAAACTGATTTTAATTAGACACGCTTTGAAATGCCTCCTCCTGCTCCCCTCCATCTAGCCATCCTGATACTGGTGGCTTATTAAGTCATTTGCCGCTCCTGGGTGATCTCCTTTTGAAACCCAGCCTGACCCTCCGGGCACAATTTATTTTTATTTTAAAAATATTTTTTTACCAGCAAATTTTGCATCAGTTCAAGAGAATTATAAATCATTATTACACAGGCTGACACTTCAAACATTTTGTATAAAGCTTTCCGAGCGATGAGGCTTCAAAGGAGGATGCTCAGCCTTGTGACGGCTTTGCTGGTGTGGATCTAGTCATTGATACCCTGTATCTTGCTATGCAAATGCCGCAAACCGGTTCCTTTAAAGTGCCCCTATTATGCTATTTTAAAGTTCCCTAATGTTGTTTTGGAGTCTCCTACAACAGGTTTACATGCATCAAAGGTCAAAAAACTGTTTCATTTCCTCATAATATACATTTGCACATCACCACATTTTCAATGATTCTCAAACGACTCTTCAGATGTACCAATCTCTCTAAATCCCTCCTTTCCGCGAGCTACTCTGCTCTGATTGGCCCCACAGCTCAGTCTGTTGTGATTGGTTTACTGCGTACAGCTCGCGTCGAAAACAAAAACGCCCATTGCAATGTCAGCTCTGCGTGTCCTGAGGCTTCCTACACTGTAAACTAAAAACACTAACGTTGATTTTACTATATCAATCCTAGCGCGAGTCTGATGATGAAACAATCGAATAACTAGTTATTCAACCTGAACCTCCATCGCAAGGATGACGTTTCTCAGTGATACACTACTCATTTTGAGGTATATTATGAGATGTTGCAACTGTAATTCCTCACCATCAGCATTAACAAGTGCATGTCCATCAACAAACTGATTATTTTACTTGTACTAATTTATTTACTGAGTATTTTTCTAATATATTGCAGTGAACACGTGGACTGTATCGTATCGGTAACAATGCATGTATGCAATGTACATGAATGAATGAATGACTGATGTAACAAACATTGGTAAAACAAATCTTGCTCCATGCTTAATCTTTCCTCAAAGTATTGAGAACGACAGACAATCTGCATTAATAGACAGAGTTTTAGGTAATGGTGGCCCACAACTGATTAGCAGAAGTATTTCAGTAAGACAGTAATAATGTGAGTTAACCAGTTGGCAGGAGACCAACACAATATAAAACTCAAAACAAAGTATTTTGAACACCATCTTTAAAGAGCAAGCGGTTTGCGAATCCTGCATTGAACTCTGAGATTTGAGAAAAAGTCTTAAGTAAAATAAAGTAGGGGTGCTCCGATGACGATTTTTGGGGCCGATCACCGATGCCCGATTACTGAAATCTGTATCACCAGATACTGATACCGATTACAGGGTCTATTTGAAGCCTTCTATTTATCATGTAGCATTATTTATTAAACAATATTTAACATCAGTGTACATTAAGTATTACAATTAAGAGAAGACAACGTATCATGAATTGACACCTGTGTATGTATTTGCAAGCAACATGTCCAGCATATTAACTTATGTTATTGGAAACAGCTTAGCGCTTGACAAATACAACTTTCCTGTAGAATATAAAATTAAAAAAGATAAAAAACAGAACATCTGAGTCTTTAAATTTAGCTTGACTACTTTAAACAAAAAACTGCAACATAAAAGGCTATAGCCAAAATAATGTTTTGAGTGAGTCAGCCATCAGTTTTTCTAATGCACTTAAAGGACCACAGGTAGTAAAGTGCACAAAAAAAAAAAAAAAAAAAAAAAAAACTTCTTAAGCATCAATATTTTCGTAATTCTTTTTTTTTTTTTTTTTTTCAAGAACCCTTGCAAAATTATTTTAAACAGATTAAGAAATCCACCACTACTGGTCAAATATGGTTAGATTGATTTGTTTAGATCCAGTGAAGTCGTGTCCCACTACTGTTTCTAAGGATCGATATTATCCGTCCCCCACCAATTTTTGTAACATTGAGGCACGCACAGATGTACCTAATACAAATAAATAAAAAATCTCCAGTTTACTAGCAGAGCATTCATTTAGTTCGCTATTAAATAAGAAATCTAGCGCTAAAATGTGTTGTTGTTTTTTACTCAAGCTGAGCGCTCGTTGCCGCGGCGATCAGTTGCATGGATACAGTTGTTCTCTGTGGCTCGCGCGATCTTCATTCAGAAGCACGCTTCAATCTATCGCCGTTGTGGAGACTTTCTATTCATTCCGGTGAAATCACAAAATAAAATGCACACAAACATGTCCCTGCTTGATATACTGTAACCACAAATGAACATATTCAGTTTTGATGAGAGAAAAAAAACTATACGAGTGCGGTTTAGAACCCGTAACCTCTGACACACTTGGCAAAAGATCTACCGCTAGACCATTTAAGAACTCAAACGTAGTTTGCGGATCGATGGATTTACGGGTTGAACAGAGAGGCTGCACAGTTTGACAAGCGGGCAGCGGTCAGGTACGCACATTGCAGATTGATTCTAATGAATCTAATGAATTGTCTTTTTCACACACCTTGAAGAATTGCTAAACCAGTGAAGCCATTTTTACCAGAGCATAAAAAATTGTCTCGCGAGTTTTGCGTCATCTGATCGGCTTTTCTTGATAGGCCTTTATAGAGACCGCCGATCATACATCCCAAAGCAATTATCGCCGATTATGATCGGCGACCGAAAAATCGGTGCACCCTTAAAATAAAGCGAACACGGCAAAAATCTAGGATTATACTGCTGTTGAATAATGGTAAAAAAAAAATTTAACCACTGATTCTTCACATGCTCGCTCTTGAGCTGTGTAAAGAAACTGGCTTTACTTTCACATTGTAGAGTACAGCGTCTTCTCGACATGTTGATATCTACAGGATATCATCATGTCGAGCTGATGATTCCTGTACAGCATCTACAGGAATCAGCTGCAGTGTTTGAGGTTCAAGTTTTCCCTCGTGTCTGCATACGCAATATGCTAATGCTTCGTCTTGACATCACAACAAAGCGGCTTATGACTCGTTTGAAAAACAATTCATTTCATTGACTCAGAGTCGACTCTTACTTTTGAAAGACAATAACTTTATATGTGGTGCACTTTCAGATTTAAAACTTTGCAGGATGTTTTCATTCACTTAGAGCTGTTACACTACATGAAAGGTCATTTTCAAAAATCCATAATAGGGGCCCTTTAAGTAATAAACAAGGGCTTATTATCAAAAACCATTGTTTCAACCAGGAGGAGGTGCATTATTAATATCATATTACAGGAAACTCTAGAACCTTTTGGTGATTAGAATCACCGCAATGACGTGAGAGCTCGGCGAGAATCTGGTATCTCTAATTCTCGTAAATATTATTCTGAAGACAGATTCACTTACCAGCTGTAAATCACTTATGTAGTTTTCTAAGGGTGAAAGCATATCAGTCCACAAAGACACATCTGTCGATAATAATTTGTTCATTTCTCCTCACCTAAAAGCTTGGAAATATTTAAACCTATGAAAACACTCCACAGATAACATGACCATAAACAGAGAATGGTATTTTTCTTACACCTAAAGTTTGTGCTTTCTTGTTTGCATTCATTTACGCATTTTTCCACATTTAAATGGTAATGTCCTTGACTGATTTAATCTTACACCTACCATTGCATTTTAGATTTCAAACACATTGTTGCAGTCTTTCAAAGTGATGTTGGTGGACCACTGACAGAAAATGTCTTGGGTTACGACTGTAACCCTTGTTCCCTGAGAAGGAAACAAGACACTGCGTCAATGATGGCAACCGCCATCCTTACAAGTGCCTGTCTGTGTGAATACAGCACAACTTAGACATGAGCACCTGCGAACCCGGGGCAGAGCCCAGGTTAGAGGCCGCCGTACTCCTAATAGGGTGAGCTCTCTGACAGTCAAGGGTGAAGGCTGGCCAGAGACCTCATAAGTAAGAGAAATAGCCTAGACTATCAACTTGCTAACTGTCTACTTGGATGCTGGAAGCCCTTTCTTAGAAGATCCAAAGCAAACAAATGACCGATTCGCTTTTCTTCCACAGGGCATCTCTGTGGACATAAGCATCCAGTGCTCTCATTGGACATACAAGGTTAAACTTTTCCTGGTCCTGATCTCTGAATGAAAGCAGGCAAAAAGCTTGCAAGACCATAGGCTGCAGCATATTGGTCAGCACTTTAGGGACATAGTCCGTAATCATCCAGCCCTAGGGGGTCTCCATTCCCTGCCTCGACAGGATGTCTGCTCCTAAGTTTTGTTACCCTGGAATGAATCATGCGCTCGGTTTGAGGAGCTAGACGGCTGGGGCTGCTCAAACTCAGCAGCCTCAGAGACCTGAGTTTGGTGAGGGAGATACCGCTTAAAAGCTGCCACCTGTTTCTTGGCTTTCTGAAACCTCTCAATGACCGTGTTCAGGGCATCCCCGAAGAGGCTAGTAGGCTCAAGCGGAGGGTTGAGCAGAAAGGCCTTGTCTTTCTCTTTGATGTCTGAGAGATTAATCCAGAGATGCCTCTTCGTGGCCACCAGGGCTGCCATAGACCGAACGATAGGTCTGGGCGTCTCCTTAGTGCCCCAGAGAGACAAATCTGTGGCCTGACGCAGTTCTCGAATAGCGTCGTACCCCAACCCCTTGCCATCGAGGACTCATAGCTGGTCAGCCTGGTATGCCTGCAGAATGGACTTTATGTGTAGAAACGCACTGGCCTGACCTGCTGTCATGTACGCTCTACCCACTAGAGATGATGTTGATTTTAATGGTTTAGCGGGCATCGTCAGGCCTTCAGGAACGATGCTGAGCTAGGGGGCAGATAGCTCGTGAGCGTCTGTTCAACACAGGGTATCGCCCCATAGCCATTTTCTTTTAACCGCCTAATATCTGAATAGAAATTAGAACCTGAATAGAACCTGGGGGCTGAAAACAGGGCAGAATATGGCCTATTCCATGACCTCGCAATCTCTTTGGAAGACGGAAAAGAAAGGAGGCCCGTGGTGGAGGTAATGTTTTTGTTGACAAAGCACTCATCTTGTTTGCTTTTTGGACAAGCGCCTTGCTTCTCGGCCGGCCAGTTAATGCTTAATTTAGACATGGCACAAGTTATTACTTTCACCTGCTCCTCAAATGCAGGGGACAGAAGTGGCGAGTCTTCAAAATCTCCTGCCTCGGTGCTCAGTACATCTACCTCCTCAGAGCTAGACAGATGAAGCACCAGGGTCTCTTCTTGGGTGGAAGAAGCTGCAGAAGGTGGAGCCTGTCTCTAACTCCTCTGTAAGATCCATCTACGATGCGAGCCCGAACACCCTCCTCTAAGTCTGACAGGCGGGAATGGAGGGTGCAAAGCGATAGTCTCTCCCAATGCTCACAGTCAGCACCCTCAAGTGCTGACAGAGCATGCTCCTCTCTCAGACAAACAACACATAAGTCGTGTCTATTCCCACCCGTGATTAAACGAGGGCAGGGAGGAGCACTCAACTTAAATGTTTGTTTGCCCGCCATAATATCTTATTATGCTTGTGACTGACATAAGGGACACACAAAAATAAATAAGACAAACAGTTGCACACGGAGGAGCTAATATCGGTCGTTCCGGATACTCGTATGATTTCCCGGTCATGACGTAACCCGCCTGTGATGTACCATCTTGCCATTGGATTGATTTCACACACGTGCTTCAGACGGAATCAAGCAAAAAAGCGCTCCCAAAGCTTCAATGACGCAGCGCGAGTTGCCTCGAAAGGGAACAGGCTTGGCAAACTTTGTTGCCAGATTGAATGTCTTTGTTCTTCAAGACCTCAAATTATGGTTTACTCAGTTACACATTACTCCATATTTGTGATCTCTTTAATGTGTCTGTCATACATTTACATTTACATCTTTACATCAAAGACTGTCGATTCAGAAGAATAGATTATGTTTGCAACTTTAGTTTTGCTGCAATATGCTCTGCAAAAAAAGTCTAAAGAAAAATAATTTGCTACCTTTAACGTAATATTTGTTGCAATGAAATAATTTGATGAACTGGGTTCTTTTGTAGTAAAATAATCTTGGATATTCTGATATTAAAATTGTCTGCTACATATTCTGAATATGACTATAATTTCCTAAGCATAAAAATGTGGAATACAAATGTTATAGTCTATCGGATATAAATTTGTCACATTATTGACCACCCCTGTATTTTGAGAAACTGCTGTCATCGGTGTGGGTTTCTTGCTGAATAATGGCCTCTGTGCAACTGCAAAATCCATTTGATGCTTCATACAAAATCATAGCACTAAAGCTATGAAATTTGTTGTTGTTTAGTAAAGTATTGCATTGCTAACAAATTTTGTGTTTCAGTGGATTTGGCTTTTATATATTTGCAGAAATTTAACTTAATTTTTGAAGTGTCAGAAATGTGTAGGCTTAAAGCTTTGCTTTTCTTCCTCTCTTTATGGGGACGTGCTGATCTTCGGTCTGTTTTGGATTAAGCCTTTGGTTTTTAAAACTTTAGTAGTTTACTAAATGGCAATGTGATTTTTCCAGAGCCTCCTTCTGCAAGGCTCGTTCTGGTGAAGACGTCATGAAATGCGGTTGCAGTCCTATTAGTGTTCCATCGGACCACTTATCATCACAGAGTTTATTGTGATTGGCTTTCCCACCTGTAAGCATGCCCACTATCATGACATAACCTTAACAGACTGTTATATCAAACTACAGCATTATATTCCATTTTCTTCATTTAGTCACTGATCCATATTTGTTTTTCTTTTTAGCCCATTTCTTGTTGAATTTCCAGTAATGCCAGAAAAATCCCATAGAAATCATTTGCACTAATAACCTTAAAAGAATAAAACATTCTGTGTTCTCAATTTCTTCTCTGGAGAGCTTCAAAAGAGATGAGGGTTTCAGGTATGACCACTAATGAGCATTAGACATTCAAAGCATCCATTCAGCTTAGTGTGTCTCTTTTAATGGGCTGTATCACAATGTTTATATATTTATTATTATTATTATTATTATTATAGTTTTTATGTATAATACTTGCAAAAAGGGTGTTTGTATGGGTTAATCTGGTCAACAGGAAGGCAAACCTATAAACCAACTGGTCGTTTTGTGCTGGTGTTTTAAGGTTTGCATTTGCCTGAAAATATACTTTTGGTTTTATGATACGTCTTTTTTTTACTGTGCCTTAAAGCTGCCTGGTCAAGTAAGGAAACAATTACAAGATGTTGGCTAGGGAATTGCTTCAATTTGCCAAATAAATTTATCTTGATCCTCATAGTGGTAAAAACATTTGTGGAGCTTTGCCTATTCATTAATCAGAAACGTATGATCGCTGAAGTATTATAGGGTTTATAATAAAGCATTACTCTCAGATTTCTGCACAACCTGTAGACAATTAAACTCCATAAAAAGTGGTCTCATTGTTATTCAGGTACATCTGGAATCTCTGAATCAATATGAAGTTCCAAATAAATAAATAAATTAAATATAACTGATTACAGTATTTAAATGACAAAACCTTATTCTTATTCTTAATTAATTGATTTTTCTCCCCCATGTGATATAAAGAAATGCAGTCTTTATCAAGAAGCTATCAAAACAGCTTATCAAAAAGTTGTCGGTCTCATGTGCATTGTAGATGCACAAAGCAAATATATTCATCCTCTCCTGTATTTTCCGCTCAGTTGTAGTTTCCACCCATACATTTGCATGCCGATGAGTAAAGTAGAGTATTTCAGCCATTTGAAGTTCACCGTCACTACTACTGATCAGTGGAGGTTCATGTGTGTGCTGTATCATAAAAGATAGAACTATTAGAACTGAATGACTGGAGTCTGAGCCTCAGGCAGACGTTCTTTCAAAATCCCTGTGCCTGTGAACCGTACCAGAAGACTTTGATTTCAAAAGACATTCATTACCATTGATGTGGCATGTTGTTGCCATGATTCCTTTGCATTTTTCAGTGAACTTAAGAGTTGTTCATCTTTTGTTTTAATAGTTAAGCAATGAAATACACCTAAAGTTACTAGTTAATTTTTTATTCACGGTTACCCCAACGTGAGCAGTGCATAGGCTTTTCACATGTCTTTGAGTGTGTATTATGTTGTAGTATGTAGTATGTAGTATGTTGTTTTTTAAAGTTGCTTGCAATAGCATACTAACACAATACTCTTATTATTTCTGAAGTATATAGCCTAGTATGTTTGCTATGCACAGTTTTTATTTAATCCACAAACAGCACACTGCAAAGTATAGGGCACAAAAAAGGTCCCCCCCCCCCCCCAGCTGCCAGTAGTTCTGTTTTTTTTTAATGGGTAAACTTTATTTTGATGGTCGTCTTTAGACATTCTGTTGACTATAAGTAAGATTGCACCTACATGTCAACTAACTCTCAATAGAGTATTAGTAGACGAGACTGTCTACTAAATATCTGCTAACACTTTATTTTGATGGTCCCCCAAAATACGTTATACTGAATATAAATAACTTTGCATGTACATGTCAACTTATTCTACTTGACCTAACCCTACCCCTAATAGTTAGTTGACATGTACAGTAGGTGCAATGTTACTTATATTCAACAGAATGTCTAAAGGGGACAATCAAAGTAAAGTGTAACCTTTTTAATTGCTCTGCATGTTTCACTGGCCCACCATAAACAAACAGATTACTTTTTTTAGGGATGCACCGAAGTAAAAATTATGGGCTGAAACCCAAAAATTCTGGATGCACTTGTGTGAAAACAGAAACCAAAAATGCTTTTTAAAAATGATTTATTTATTATTTTATATTATTTTATTTTTGAATAAATTATAAATTAAATATAGATTCATCTTTTTTAAAGCTGTGTTTTGTTGTTTGATTAAAACAAATGACTTGGCAGCAGGTACAGTTTGCTGTCACTTTAAGATCGAATCCACAGATCCAATATAATGATACACATCCGATTTCTTTCTCAACTTTTTATGTTCTCTTAAGACATAACCGTCTGTGTTTACAGGAATACTTCGCCACCTTGGAATAATAAAGTTCTATCTGCATTCTGAGCGGTTTTGAAATATTGAGCTTAAAAGTTTTTGCCTTCCATTCGACTTTGTAGATAGATCCTTTTTGTTTTTTAAATAAAAAGTCCCAAAATCTGCATAGCTTTAAAAAAAAACATCACATAATGTAAATAAGTTGTGAATAACTCAATTTAGACAAAAATGTCAGATAAAACATTATAATTCCTTGGTGACTTACCAAGACTGGTATTTTGACTTAATTTTTGTGTGAATGTGTGTGTCCGTTCAAGCACACATAGATACAAAAGAGGCATCAATTCGCTGTGCGTGCACTATGTTAAACATGCCTCTCTGTGTGCGCTCCCTTCGGGTGTGTGCAGCGTTGATGGTGAAATTTGGCAATTAATCCGCAAAAAGCATGTGTGCCGAACCGTGAGGCCTGGTTAGTACGGATCACGAATCAACTATGATCTGGTTAAGCCCTAGTATAGAACGGAAATTGAGTGGAGCGTCACAGCGCGCAGTGATAACAGCTAAATCCAGAGTCAAACTGGGGTTCTGAACACTGAAGCACTGGGCGCCAGGATTTTTTTTGTCTCATATTTTCACCCGTTATTCTCATTTGGCCAAATTTTTGGTACATCACTCTTTCTTTACTAGGGGTGTGTGTGTGTGTGTGTGTGTGTGTGTGTGTGTGTGTGTGTGTGTGTGTGTGTGTGTGTGTGTGTGTGTGTGTGTGTGTGTGTGTGTGTGTGTGTGTGTGTGTGTGTGTGTGTGTGTGTGTGTGTGTGTATGTGTGTGTATATATATATATATATATATATATATATATATATATATATATATTGCATGAATTTTGGTAGTAGGGTACTTTTGTATTTAACAAATAGCCTATGTCAGCCTGGATAAACGTCCACTGTCAGGATGCACCAAATCATACTTAAAACCTTTTAAAAGGCCTAGTAAAATGGCAGATCTTCTCCTGTCTTTTTCATCTCAGAAAACCAGGACAGACCGTCAGGGACATGCATGTGCCAAGGATACCCAAGAGCTGCTCTTTCAGGGTTAGGGAGGGAGTCAGGCCTCCCTAAGTGAATTTGTGTTAGATGCTAACTGAATATAACCATATTTAAACTAAACAAATGCAGTAATAGGAAGATGCTGTTCCAGTACTGTTTACAGAAAAAGATGCTTATTTTTAAACTGTCAATTTTTCAATTTCAATTGTGTACCCTGTATAAAAATGCAGCAAATTTAATTATATTTCATAAATAAACCAGCAGATATTTTTTTATGTATTTTTATAATCCAGTGTGAAACCTGATACCTGAAAGTTTTCCCTTCTGATTGTTTTGAGAGATTTTTCTGGAAAGAAATGTCTCAAAACAAACAAAACATTTGGCCCAAGCCAAGAGAGAAAAAAGGTGGAGGTTTCCTATTCTATTGTCACTTGCATTTGGCTTTCATTATGTTCCTGCCCCAGGCGCCTGCCGGCCTGTGAGGGAGCCAACAGTGATTTGGTTTATAGAGATCATATGGCAAGGAAACAGGGCTTGAAAGATGCAGCTCCAAGAACCAGATTTGATGAATTTCCTATGATTTGAGCCCGAGTTTATTCTTTCCTGTCCTGGAACAGACACCCCGTAGCACACGTGCCGGACCGGGGATGAGCAGCGGAGAGGGTCATTTAAGCTACAAAGTGGGCTCTGTTTTCACACATCTTGAATTGCATTTCCTATATCAGGATAAGAGGTCCTGGTAAGTGATCCAGAATTTTGGCAGGAAACCACACAGAGTGAAGGTTGCCTTTGTCATTAACAATCAATGGGACCGCCATCAGCTGCTGCATGTGTGGAATTTATAATATCTTACGATTAGACTATTTTAGCATATCATTTAAAAAAAAAGTGAGGGTACAGTGCCCTAAATCAGGAAAAGTTTATTTTTTAAGTTCATCCTTGTCCCTTCCTTGCAAAAAGACAATCACCTTATGCCCATCTGCCGGCTGTCGGCCTTCTGCTGAAACGAATGCCAGTCTTCATCAACACGACTGAAATGTCATCAAGTAGTTTAATGCTCCTTAATATCGCTGTATCGTTTACGTTCCCGAGCATGCTAGAAATGAGTCCCAGCTGGGGATTTTTGGAAACCTGGAGAGAGCAGAGGGTGGGGGGAATTGACAGGCTATTTAGACGTGCTACTTCACTTTGCATTAGAGTGTACAATATCAGGCACAGAGAGCCAAAGTAAGGCCAGATTTCAGGCAATGCTCATTGGACCTGGAGCGATGGATCACTTACCTCGGGAAATCAAAGTCAATGGTAGAGGATCTGGCCTGGAGACGAGCCCAGAAGCACCGTGAAAAAGTGTGAAACCTGTAGAAAGAAAAGAGTGACTCATTGAGAAAATCCATTACCGCTCGAGGAGCCAATAAGCATAAAAAGAGCTGTCTTGTTAAATCCAGTGGTTGATAAAGCAAGGCTTTGACTTGAAGAATTGCCTCGGGGCACCGGTGATACAAGGTAGCAAGAGAGATGGTTATTGATACGGGGAGACGTTTTAGAGAGTCGCCGCTTACTGCCTTACGGGCCTCTGTGTTTATAGCTAAGAGAGAAAGTCAGGGTGAGACATCGGGCTTTAACCGTGGTCTACTTGGAATCAAAGCACCGCAAGGGATTTGTGTTTAGTACAGTGAAGACATACACAAATGTACAGAATTGCAAGAATTATTAGTTTCCTCCCTTCAAAAGCAGAACGTACAAAAATGTGTCTGGTTTTCTAGGCGGTTGTATGCTGCCCCCCCCCCCCCCCCCCCTCCCGCCACTGTCCTGCGTGATTACAGGGTGTTTGCTTTAAACCCTCACTGAAACTGTTACTGTACCAATAGACCACTGATTTCATCTTCTGCTTCGTGTTTACTGCAATCATCCTCATTTTCCTGCTTGACTTCTTGTCCCTCTCTCACAATGTTAAGTGTTACAGTAGCTCTCAATCTGGTGAGGGACATTAAACTACAGTATTTGAGGAAATGCCTTGTGTAAACCGATTTGAAGTGACATGCTCAAGATGCTCAGATCGGCTTAATGTCGGCCTTGATTGTTGTTATTGAAGACGATGGTGCCCTTTACTTTCAAATACGTCAATTTTAGGAATAGAGGACAGGTATTATTTCTCACCCAAGGATGAGGTTCGAGGCATCATCAGGTATGAGCCACCTGTCAGATAACCTGTGACCCTTTAATCGTCTTGGCTCTCCTAAGCTGGTGGTAGATTTGTTTTTAATGCGCTGTGAATCTGTTTTTTCTTTTTCTCAAAGCTCTTCTTTTCTCATCTATGTCCTGCTGTGTGGTTGAAGTTCAAGTGCAGCCAAAACAAGCTTCAAATCCCCCATATTAGGACAGTTCGAAAAAGACAACTTAATCATTAATCCATCCTCTTGCAACTTTTTACTATTTTTCACTTCAAAACAGCATAAACCAGAGGAAAAGGACTATAAAATAGTACTTCTGTTACATTAGCCTACATCTTTGGCAATGTGCCCTGTAGATTATTTTCATGTTAATCTTCATTTAAAGACTAAGCAGTAGCATATTAATTCAGTTTGTTAGTGGTTAAATTGATAATATTGTGCCTGAGATCGTAACAGATAAGGCCTACTGAAAAAGCAATTTCCATGACCATAAGGAGAATTTATTTATGTATGAAATCAAATTATTTTGCCTTCATCGCATGACTCTCTGAGGGATTTTCTTTCTAATCAATCAAGTACTGGATTTCTAGAGCACGTGGAGATGTTTAGTGAGAATCCGGCATCTCAAAAAATTGGGCTTATGCTTTGTTTGCTTATTACAGTGTTACTTTTTTTTTAATGGGGAAAAATTAAATGAAATATAAAAACTGATCGAGGGAATTTAGTAAAATGAACAGGTTAATAAGTCTAGAAGATTATTATTTAGTTTGGGATTGGAATCACATTTAAAGGGATTGTTCACCCAAAAATGAAAATTCTGTCATTAATTACTCGCCTCTAGCAGCAAAACTGACATACTGTGCCTTTAAGAAGACTAAATAAATATGTCAAGGGTGTATATTTCTCCATTTCTCATAGCATGCCTTCATTACTCACTGTTAATTTTATTACTCATTCTTCCTATTTTTTTTCCTCATCATGAAGTGTCTCTTAAACAGTCATATAGTTTATTTCTTTCCTGACCTAAAATAATATTTTGGGTTACACTCTATTTTAAGTTGTCCTTGTTACAATGTAATTATACATTTAATTACTGAGTAATATTAATTAGGTACATGTACTTATTGACCTTATTCACAGCAGCGCCATCTTTAATTTTTAACGGGAATGAAAGCGAGGCTGTGAGGGATAAATACATTTCTTCAGTGGGTTGTACTGTTATTTAAAGTGTTTTAGGATTATTCTGCTGACTGAACGGCAAAAATATATTTCCGAGAAATTTCAGTAGACAAAAACCCAAACAATATGAGCTGTGGAAAATTATAAGTGATCTAGGAGCTTTATACATTTTTTTACAGCAGATGCCACTGAATTCACGGTAAGTCTATCCCTCACAACCTCGCTTTCATATCTGTCATGGCACTGTTTTGAATAAGGTCTATTACGTTAGGATTAGGTTTGGTTTAGGGTTAGTTTGAATGTAATTATGCATAATTTATAGTAATTACTCGTAACGTAACAAGGACCCTGTAAAATAAAGTGTTATCATATTTTGTTCTGAACTTCTGATTAATATTTGATGGGGACATTTGTTGGTTTTGGCTGAACTTGGGAAATTTGAAATGAAAACCCTCTATCATCATTTACTCATAATCTAAAGACGGCACTCGCAAACATCTCTGACAGTTTAAGCCATTGTACGTGGGGTAAGAAAAGTACTTTTGGAATAGTCCAAGATAACCAAAGTGTCTAAAGAATGAAAATTATCCCTCAAATCAAATAAAAACTTGGCAGGTGCCATAGTCCCTCTCATAATGCTTCCCAAGTCACTTAAGTTAAAGCCCAGGGACAAGCGGATAACCTTAATCAGTGCAATGTTGAATGCAATCATTTATTTCTGATTTGCAGACTGCTGGTCTTTGTTTACAGCAAAATTGCCTGCTATCATAATATGTGGCCTCTTCGTTTATTCAATGTCATCACATTTTTTTCCGCATACTTTCATTTATCATTTTTTCCCCTCAAGTCAGCCTACCCTATGTTATATAGAAAACATACAATCCTCGAAACCTTGTTCTTATTTCTCCTTTGAGGGAGGTGTCAATCAAAGTACAACAGAAAGCAAAAACATTTTCTATTGATACTACTGAAGTAGCCTACTCTTATAGAGTGGACTATTCGTTTAAGATAAAGAACTGTTGATAAGTATCCCGCCATTATTATATGTGCTATTATGAACCTGTGGACGCAAATGTAAGGAAAATGAAAACAAAAGACGGCATTGTTGTCGGATTAAATTCAGCTTTGCCAGCCCGAACCTCAGAACATTCCATGGTGTCACATAATACTGTCAGTTTCCTATTGGAAGTGCCAGCATAGAATGAATGAGTGTGCTGGCATACAGCGTGTGTGACTATATCCTTTCTTTCTTTCTTTCTTTCTTTCTTTCTTTCTCCCCCCCCCCCCCCTGTCTGTGTTTGTGTGTGTGTCTGCGGTGTTGGTGGTAGTGGTCTGGATAAGGCTTATGTTACTTTTGGAAAAATGTAGGATTTTTATAGAGTTATCCCATATTTTCTGGAATGTGTTTTTCATCAGTCAGGAGCCTGTAAGCACCTTATTTGCTTTATCATTTTATCACCATATGTAATATTCTGTTAAACAAGACAACCATATGCTGTCCTGCCGTATGCTTCTGCTGTGAGTGTGTGCCGTCCAGTAAAGCAGCATTGACAAGGGGCAAATATTCCTGCCAATGGAACGTTGTCCGTGTGTCTCTCAGGATGTATGGCAGCTGCCTGCACTAGTCTGTAGCTCTGGGAAACCAGTCTACATTTTGGTGTGCCAGAATACATGGGCAGGGTACTGACAGTGAAATACCTCACCTGTTCTTGGCAAAACGGTTGTTTCAGGATTATTTCTCTATTAATTTTTCCTATTTGTTTAATGGTTAGTTCACCCAAAATTATACTTATGTCACCGTTTACATGATCATAAGAATAAAATAAAATCTAAAATATCTCAGTGAGGTTTTTCTTCCATAAAATGAAACGCAGTGGTGTCAAAAAAACACTGACTCATTGTATATAAACAGAGCAAATTATGTCAGAATTTTCATTTATTTTTGGGTAAACTATTCCTTTAAGAGAGCCATGATTAACTTGATTGACTCCTGTTCTCGTTGTAAATATTGTAAAATATAAATTTTTTTTGTCATTTTGATCACATGCTGGCGGTTCTGAATTATTAATAAAACTCTTCAGCTTAGAGCAATGCTTGATTACTTTTTGAGGTAAGAAATGACGTTACATCATTTTGTATTTATTATAGCCTTGGTTTTGGTGCATAGCCTACAAATCAATTGTGCTACTGTAAAAGACAAACCAATGTATGATTGACCACAGTCATCATGAGTTTACCAGATGAGAAGGCTTTTCCTAAGATGGTTTCCTTTCTGTTGCATTTAGAAGCCAGAATGCTAATGACTTTTTGAGCTCAGTCACTTGGAGAGGAGAGATTTCATTTCCAGCTGTAGCCATGGTGTAGTCCTTCACTGTTTTAATAGATATATGGCCTCGTAACTTGACTTTTTTAATTTTCCCCAACAGATGCCAGACCACACCACAACTTGGTAAATGTGATGCATTTGAAATGTCTGTACCATAGTTAAATACAGACCACTTTTTTTTTTTTACCTTTATTTTACCAGGAAATAGTCCCATTGAGATTCAGAATCTCTTTTTCAAGGGAGTCCTGGCCAAGACAGCAGAATAATAGTTCCATATTAAAAAATACATATACAAACATTAAACAAACAAAAAACAAAACAAACAAGAAAAAAGTCCATTTTGGCAATTTAACATACTCTCAACATAAACACCAGCCGCTCTCAGTAACAGCACATGTGCAACTAGTACTCAAATAGTCCTTTATCCTCATTTTAAATTGTGTCATTGTCGGTAAACAGTCAAATTATAGCTGATTTTGCAATTTATACCAGGAAAATGGTGCAAAAACTTTAAAGGCACTTTCACCGAAGACAGTTCGCTTTATATGTGCACCCTATAGTCAGCCATTTGTAATGCATGTATTTTGGTATTTTCTGATCAGTATGCAATATTTAAAATTATTTGGAGATGTATGTCCTTTAGAATAATTAACAGCTAGGGTTTAAGGTACTGGAGAAGCCCATGTCTAATGCATTTCCCTGGTATAACGGTTGCTCAGTGTATTGTATGAATTATTTTAGTTTATTTTTACTTTAATAAAATTTTTTTTAGTGACAGTCCTTTAAGATATGTTTACATTACAACGATGTGGTAAAAGTGTTTTTCGCATACAGACGACAACATTGTCAAAATGATCCCTGTTTCAATACAGATCCGCGAAAACGATTAAAAGCGATGTATTGTTCATGCCAGGCCAGTAGTTGGCGATGTCACTTTGTAAAGAAAAACTACACGCCTATAAACTGAACACATAATACTCATACGCATGAAGTCATCTTTTTCACAAATTCGTGTTTTTGTATACGTGGAGACAATAACAGTGTCAAAAACTTGTACTTTGAAAGCCGTTTTCAGAAGTTTCGCATTTTCAAGCCCCCAAAACGCTGTTGTCGTGTAATTGAATTGTTGTGTAATTGAAATAACGCATAAAACGTTTTCTGGTTTTAGTTGAAAATGGTGTCTTGTAAACGGACCTTTAAATGATTAGATGTGAAGAATTTAGAGACTCTGTGAGAGGTTTTTAGTATAGTGACAGAAGGCTGTTGACTTAGCATGCTAAAACTGTCTGAGAAATTGCATCTTTAAATTCATCCTCTTTAAAAGCACCACTGCTAGCCATCAAACCAAAAACAAGGTGCAATAAAAGATAGTACATTTATTTAACCTATTTATTGTTTTCAGTCTGTCAGTTACTCTGTGCACTGCACACTGATGTCTTTGGATATAGTGTCTTGTCTCAGTGTTTTTTATGTTTCATGTTGCTTTTAAAGATGCTTTATCAGACTAAAAATTTTTTATTTATTATTTTCATAGACCATTGGATGTCTCCCTTATTGGACACACCCAGCTCAAGACATGTAGTACTAAACTAATCAGCTGATGAGTTAATACAGCTGTTTTAAATAAGACGTCCATCCAAAATATGCAGTGCCTTGTCATATTCAAACACCGCCTTAGAAATGCATCTCAATATGTTTACATGCACTATTTTTTTCCAATCCGATTTCAGATTCTGAAAGTTCTGTTTATATGAACCCTGAACTTTGCTATAATTAATTTCTATAATTATCTCATCATATTTGTTCACATGTGCATTAGATGTATGCCAAATATATAAAGTGTGAAATAAAACATGCGTAAGCATCATGGCACTGTGCATGTGCACAAGGTGTTTTTGAATCTGATTGAGAATATTCATGCATTATATACATAATTTCTTCCTGATTATCAGATTGTATCAGGTCTACGCAACCCTGTTTCAATCTGATCGAAATTTCATCGAACAATTTGATCAATTAAGTGTGTTTACCTGAAGGTTTTTCAATCCAATTGAGCCATCAATCCAATTCTAAATGGATTATTGGGGTGCATGTAAGCCTACCTACTGATAGTTGAAGGACCTGACTCTAAACCAGCCTAATTACACAGCGCTTCTTGTGCTTTTAAGACCAACTAGTCATTCATATGTAGTTTTGCACATCTCTAATTATGACCTCACATGAAACTCATGTTGTGTCAGCTGGTCCAGTAGGGCGTTGTTGTACGGAGGCCCAACTTACCATTGTGTCATTGTGTGTTTAGCCTTTGCCCCCACGTCTCTCTGCTCATTATAGTGCTATAGTCATCTGGTGGAGATGTTAAATTGAGGTCATTAAATATCCCAGGGTGCTTTTCCGAAACAGTAGAGGTATAACCTCGACGTCTTGGACAAATTTTCCCAATTGGCCTTCATCAGTCACAGCCTCCTCGTCATCCCCGCATAAAACTGGCTACATGACTGTCTTCTCTCCACCAATAGCTGATGTGATGTGTGTTGTGATACATTGTAGATGCCATCATGTCATCCAGGTGGATGCTACACACTAGTGGTTAACAAAGTGCTAAATATAAGGTATTATTATTTATTATTAATCATGTACTCTTGATAGTAAGCACTCTTTACATGTAAATTAGCCCTTGGCCTGGCCCAGTTACACCGTACACACTGCAAGCTGACATTAATGAGCAGTGAGTGATCTGGTGATTTAGAGGTGGGGCAGCTCCACTCCACACTAGGAAAATAAACGCAAATAATAGATCTCCGGGCTGTAATTAAACGGATTGTGATTCAACAATGAAGTCATGAGCGTGTCATTTAGCTGGAAGTAACGCAGCCTGTGAGCCACATTAAGGAGTGTGATCACATCTCCCTGCACGGCGAGACTCTCGGCGGTTCCATAGTAACACGTTGTTGTCACCTGCGAGCGGTGGCGCGGACTGGCACACTAGGTGATGACGTGGCAAGCTGCTCGTGCGGTCCGGAGGAACCCACTGCTCTGTGCTTTATGAGCTTGTGCTGAATTAACTATTGTGTAGGGGTTTTCATGGGCCAGGTAAATGAAAGCCAACTAGTATTTAGCAGTAGACTTTAATAGAGCCGAGTTGGTGTGTCTCACTCAAAAGTAAATATATTGCCTGGTTTAGAAATTCTGTTAATATACTTTTTTTTTTGCTCCCAGGGTAATACATTTGAGATGTTCTTTTAAGAGACAGTTAGTACCTTTAAGTGTAGGCTACTTGTGTATTCACATCAAATAATAAAGTCCATTCCTTCATTGATGTCATAACAGTCCACTGTTGTATTAGGTTTTGTTTATTAAAAAAGCTTTTTAAACATACATTTGTTACCTTTTGAGATTTGTGTATAATATTGTGTATAAAGGTGAAATTATTGTATAAAAAAGGCAGCTGTGGTTGCCAAAACTGTACCATAGAAAATATGGTAGCTATATTTTATGTTTTACAGATTGAACTTAAATTCACAGTAAAAAAAAAAAGTTTACTGAATTTTTTAATTAACTGAAATAATGTAAATATACCAAATTACTAAATGTAGTGTTTGTGTAGTGTAGTGATGATACTGTGTAGATGCACACAGTATCATCCACATAAATACTGGTAAAACTCATTTTTTTTACAGTGTAGAATCTTTCTAAAATGTGCATGTTTTACTGCTCTTCTCTGTTATGTTTTTTTTGTAAGTTTACACGCAGAGCTAGAGTAACACACACGGCAAGTGAGTATCGTGTGAATATCATGCTCAATTAGAGAGCACAAACAAATAGAAATATGTTTGTCTTTTGTCAATCCCAATCTGTACAGATCAAGTTGCGCACGCACAGTTTTTGGTGATGTTAGCTTAGTTAGATTTGATTAAATTAAATTTGTCTCCCCCTTCATTTTTTTTTTTTTTTTTTTTACCTGTGAACCCAGTGTGGCACCCCTGCTGTAAAGGCCAGAACTAATTATGCTGTTTCTCGCTCCTAGATTTTCACACCACTGCCTGGAACATCTGCAGCCTGTCATGTAGCATCCTATTCATTTCTACTTAATTTGATCCTAATATGTGTCTACATGAGGAGCCAGATGTTGCCAGAGACTGTGGCACTGAAAGTTTTGTTTTAAAGAGTTTGAACCTTGCATGGGAATTTGAACCCTCGCTTCGTCTGGCGTGTGTAGATGGCAGGCAAGATTATTTCCATAATCATTAATATGTAATAAAACATGGTGATTTTTTTTCTCTCTCTCTCTTTGCTTCAGTCTGTCAGAACATGTAGCAATCCATCCTAATTTGACATGCTTCCCTTGGGTGGGAAGTTGTTTTTCTGTCATTAATTTCACAATTATTTTTAAGGGATACTTGCCATTTGCGCTGACCATAAGAAGATTTAGACCCACAGCTCACATCATTTTTTTTTTTTTTTGCATTATCTATTTTACTAATGTTTTCCTGCCCTAAAACTAAACTAAACTAATGTTATTTAATCTAATTTTCCCAATAAATGATTTAATCCTAATGCATATGAAAAGTAGGCGATATGATATACTGTTTAAAGAAAAAAGTATGTAATGAATAGATTCGATTACATCTCACTTAGTCTAGCAGAATTTTGTAATGTCGCTCAACGTATTTCACATTAGAGTGATTTACAGAGTATCAAAGCTTTTTGGCACTTTTGCACTATTTTAGTACTTTGCGTGATGGATGTGAGCTTCAACTGAGACCTTCATGTTGTTTTCCTGTTGCAGTTCATTGGGGGAGAGGGTCCATGGCTCAGCACTTGTCTGATTAAGGAGATGAAAACCCTCGTGCTTCTCTCATAATAAGCACCATATGTTGCCCACTGGCCCCTCACTTGTGCCTTGTCATATCGAGTGGCTCCCAGACATGCCTCTTGACATGCCCTGCATCAAGCTCCTGGCCTGAACTAATGAGGAAAGTGTTTAGCGCTGGCGAGCACATACCCGGTCCTGAGTGCGAGAGGCGCGTCGCTGGAGAAGATGTGGGCCATATGTCCCAGAGTGCCCAGCCCCCTTTCCTCTGCGTTGGCATATGGAAGACAACCTCCCCTGATGGCACAGGGTCCAAAACATGGCAGACAGAGCGCCAAATGTTAGCTGCCGAGACTGAGGTGTTCTCGACGTTATCAGAATAGCCACGAATGTACATTTCCTATTATGGCCGGTTTCATGAATTCAGAGTTTGTTTTATTGAACATGAAACTGAGTTTCATGCGCCGATTAGCTTTTTTCCATTATGTTATTCTTTTAGCGGGTTTAATGTGGCTTGCATGCTGGTAGATTAATATGGTAGTCACTACTGATAATGATGAAATTACATTAGTGTAAGTATTTGGATGTGCCAGATCTTGATTGGGATTTTATTTTATTTTATTATTATTATCTGAAGCAGATTGGTGGGGCAATTGCAGCGTTTTCTTATATATTGTTTCATATTCAATGGAAGCCGAGCGTTCCTGTCAGGAGACACGGATGTTGATTCAGACTCCCACCATTGAAACATACACCCATGTGTCTAGAGAGGCATCTGCTCCTGTTTAACCCCATCGGTTAGCATTAAGAGAAGCGGCAACCCACACACGGCCTACGCCCACTCCACGCCTGTCCCATGATGGAAAAGAGAGTGGGGCTACATCTCGCCGAAGGGAAAGGGAGGTTGTTGGAACCTGTATCTGGGTTTTGTCAAGCATTGCTAGCAATAGTTTAAGGTTTATCAGTAATGATTTAATTACAGGCTCACTAGATGTTCTGGGTGAACTACCATGTACTGCCTGGTAACATAAAAGACTCCTCAAGCCACGAATATCCCATTTGTTTACTATAATGAGCACAGAGTTATATCGATAATGACAAGGGATAGGCTTATTGATCTTGAAGTATTGATACTTTTAATTTTATGTGGGATATTGATTTGTGTGTTGTCTTTTCCTTGACAAGTGATTTTATTATTTATATATATTACATTTATATACCTTTAATGCTAAATGTATTTAAATAAAGAACATATATATATATATATATATACATATTCTTCACATTTTTTTATTAAATTAATTATTTTATTTAGCAAGGATGCATTAAATGGATTAAAAGTGAGTAAAGACATTTATTAAAGATTTCTATTTCAAATAAATGTTGTTCTTTTTAACTTTTTATTCATCCAAGTTAAAATATGAATCAACTGTTTTCAAAATTGATAATAAGAAATGTTTCTTGAGGACCAAATCAGCATATTAGAATGAATTCTGAAGGATCATGTGACATTGAAGACTGAGCAATTATGCTGAAAATTCAGCTTTGCCATCACAGAAATAAATTAAATTTTAAAATATATTAAAATAGAAAACATTGTTCTTTTGATCAAACAATAAATAATGGCAGAGAGAGAGAAACCTCATCTGGAGTTAATTCAAATTAAATAATAAACAAAGCTAAAAGTGACATTTATTAGAACAAATGTCACACAAACCCTTTATAAGTTTGCTTCAATTAGAAGTTGTTAAAAGACTGATTTGTGTTTTGAAAATGTTGATTATTAACAATTTGCAATTTAGGTCCTTTAAAACTGTCACCGTCCCACATGTACATTATATATTTAAAACAATAATATCTTAGTAAAAACCTAAAGTAATATTGACAAACTGTATATCATTTGAAAGCTTACAATCTCTAGTTTTCTAGTTTTGGTGGCTGTTTCTAAAAATAAATTACAGAGGAACAGTAATTTATCAATTTGCAACAAGAATATTTCATACTCATTAGGCATGTTAAGGCCTTTATTTTGAAATAGCAATAAACATGAAAAATCATGAAAGATTGGTAGAAACCTCAGTTTGTTTTCATGCCAAGGGTTCAAAAGATAACACCAATTCAATTTTAAGGGTAAAAAAAGGTCTGAAAATGTTTTAAATATAAAGAAAGATATTATGGATTCTCGATTTGTGATGCGACTGCAAGCTATACTGCACATATGTGCTCTTTTTATGCATTTATTAGAAGTTGAAGTCAAATCAAATACTGCCAAACCACCTCATACATTCTATGAAAATTATGGAAATACATGGTTCAGATCACTCGAAACATATATGAAAATGAAGGGGCCCTTATATGGTCAGTAAGGAAGCTTGGCTGTCCATCTAATGAATTTTTTTTTTTGAGATATCAACCGAAGATTTGGAACCCAACTTATCCAGATTTTTGCAGTTAAAGGGTTAAGAGTTTATAAATTGTGGTTATAATGTCAATTGTTAAATGGTTTTATTTTCAGAAAATGCAAAAATATTGAATTTGAATAAATATTTATCAATAATATTGCACTTGTGAACTTTGTCAGATAAAAAAACTGGCATCATCCGTCATTCCTCTTTCTCTGCATTTCTCCACAAGAAGCCTCAAACAGGTGTTGATTTCTCATATCTAAAATAAGTTTTTATTGTGGATTAGCAACATATTACAATTAGAAAAAGCCAGAATCAAAAATGCAGACTCTTTGAAACACCCACAATTATTGATCTGTTTCATTCTTACATTTGTAGTGCTCCTCACAGCACTACACTGCAGAGCTCAGTGTCTCCATGTAAAGACTGTCAGAGAGTGCCTGACGTGGCTTTGTGCTCTCAGTTTCAGTGCTGTCATCCTAGATGACTGTGCAGGTTCTTCAGGCGAATGGGGCTGTCAGCTGACTTCATGCTCATTGTCTAACATTCTCACACAATCTGCCAATGAAAGCTTTGCCCCCTCAGGCAAAGTACATGGCAGCCTGCTTTGTTCTACTTGCTACTGAAACGCTGCTGCTCTCCTGCTAAACTGGGAGCGTCCGATGCAATTAATGTAACAGAGAAGAAATCTCACTCTGTGATGCAGAGACAGGATTCTGTTCACATGCTCCTTTTAATTAATTTTGACATATACAGTAAATTATTTCAGTGCATGCAAGATGTTGAAATGACTATATGGACATTTTTGAGTGTAGGGGAGCGTGGGGTAAGATGTGTCATTGCTGTCTCCATTAAAAACTGGAATTTCTAACTTCTTTCTTTTCTTTTTTTCTTTTTTCTTTTTTAAGAAGGGCCCATCACAGCTGCCTGTGACCTGAAAGTTGCACATGAGAAGTACTAAGCTTTTTTGCTGGAATCAAAATGTCTTTTCAGGAATCAGAGGTTAGTGTTGGCCAACCATTCAAAGATTGTGGTGTCCTATAATGATTTTTCTTTTTTCAAAAAATTAATATGCATATACAGTATATGTATGTACTGCATGTGTGTGTATATACAGTATGTATATATATATATATATATATATATATATATATATATATATATATATATATATATATATATATACAGTATATGTATGTATATATATATACTTTATATATTAAAGTGTATATATATATATATATATATATATATATATATATATATATATATATATATATACTTTATATATACGTCAATATAGTGAAATGTTAACAATCTTTGTGATAATCTCACTAAAAGTCTTAAAGAAGACACTCTAATTTTTACTCGCTTTCACTGTGATCTGTCTGAATTGGTTATTAATGTTGCACTCTGATATTTCTGAAATCTATAATTCATCAGTCACTGTTCATGTGACCATCTCTTCGATAGTGCTCCTGGAGGTGTTTTGAGCCCTTCATTATAACTCCAGCTTCAGTCTTTGGGGAGATACGCACGGCCCCGTCAGTCTCTCTCCATCCCAGCACACTCACATATCAGAGCACTGGGCAGACGCTGAGAGCCGAAACCAGATGCTAGCAGTGCTACTGTCAATTGTGTGTGTGTGTGTGTGTGTGTGTGTGTGTGTGTGTGTGTGTGTGTGTGTGTGTGTGTGTGTGTGTGTGTGTGTGTGTGTGTGTGTGTGTGTGTGTGTGTGTGTGTGTGTGTGTGTGTGTGTGTGTGTGAGCGGGTGCCAATGTGTATGACGGGGAAATTAGTAAACTGTAGAAGAAAGAAAGATAATCGTGGCATCGTGTTACTTGTTAACTGACTGAGAAAGATAGACAAAGAACATTGTTCCTGCTGAGAGAGAACAGACAGAAAAAAGGAAACAAATCGGAGACACATAAATATAAATGTATGAAATGGTCATTATTATTTCATACAAATGCCTTTCTTTGCTTGAAAAATTTAAGCTGCAACAGCAGTGCCAATGCAGCGTATGTCAGAAAAAAAGCCCTGGGACCACAGATGATTTAACTGGGAGAGGAGAGCGTATGCAAAAACCACATGTGCAACAGCCAGCAGTAAACAGTAAATATGTGGTCAGCTTGGCAGGACACTGCATTTTCTTTAGAGTGCACAGACAATTTGTGTCAAATAAGAAAAAGGCAAGCTCGCTCGCTTGCGCTCTCTCTCTGGGTCTGAGGAAACACCCTTTTCTCATTCTGTAAGTGACTATTTTGAGGCCATTTGTTGTAGGGTGCACCCTGCTAAAACTAACTGCTTTACTGTGGAACTTCCTCTGTTAAAAATAAAAGTAGGTTATATACCGTATAGGAAAAATCCAACATTTTTCTACTGATATCTAATGCAATAATTCCAATGCATACAAATATCACTGTTGGGCAGCCGCAGCAGGAGTGATACAAAAAATAGCGAAACTATTGGTTTAGCTACATTAGCAAAGCTATAAAGTGTTTTTGTCTTTTTTATTTATCATATCTTTTCAGCATCAAAGCTATTTTAATGTTGAACTACTGTAGATAAACATGACATTTTCCTTTACAATATATAAGATGTAATGGATTGTCTGTCGGCTGTTTAGCAGTTTTTTTTTTAGACCAAATGTTCTGATACTTAGTATTATACACATGTGATGTGTTCACAAAAAAAAAATGCATTTCAATAAATATGAAACTAACTAAGAATAAATCTAATTGTTTAAGTTTTAGTTTACCTTACAATTTGTTGTGATCAATAGCCTTACAATAGCCTGAATCTAACATCCTCTTTCTGC